>NC_090070.1:6997567-7065520 GCF_038355195.1 Osmerus mordax | reverse complement strand
ATCAAAAAGAGTGATGCGAGAGAGGTGAGTGAGAGAAATTCTGAAAGGGAGGCATTCAGAGAAAGCGTGCGCGCGAGGGAGAGACAGAGAGAGAGAGAGAGAGAGAGAGAGAGAGAGAGAGAGAGAGAGAGCGAGAGATTCAGGAAACGAGAGATTCGGAGGGTGCGAGGAAAAAGAGAGAGCGACGGGAGAGCGGGGATAGGAGGAGTGTGGGTGGGAGGCCAACAGAGAGGAAAAGAGAGGAAGAGAGAGAGATCTGCAGCTGCTGTTTCTGCCACTGCCTCTCAGAATAGCTGCACAGGCTGCGCTCGCTATGAACTGATACTCTCCTACTCTCTACACGCCTCTTTCTTTTTCGCTCACTATTGCTTTCTCTTCATCTCAAGTCTCTCCACTCGTTCCATCCCTTCTCTGTGAATTGAAGCTCTCCTACCCCTTCTCTCCTCTCTCACTCTTTTTTGCTTTACTGTCTCGGTTCATCGCTGTCTCTCCGTTGTCTCTCTCCTCCTCTTCCCCTCCCCTCTATTTTTCCTCTTTTTCTTTCCCTGTCTACCTTGGTTCCCTCTTTCTGTCTCACTCTGTCTCTCTCTCTCTCTCTCTCTCTCTCTCTCTCTCTCTCTCTCTCTCTCTCTCTCTCTCTCTGTCTCTCTCTGGTCTCTCTCTCTCTCTCTCTGTCTCTCTCTCTCTCTCAACTCTCTCTGCCTCAATATCTCTCTCACCACATACTCCCTTTTCCTCTCTCCCTCTATCCCCGAATCCCTCATTCTCTCTCCTCCCTTTCTATCCCCTTCTTTCTCTCTACCCCCCCCCCACCTCTCTCTCTCACTCTCTAATTCACTCTCTCTCTCCGTCCCACTTTCTCTAATTCTCTCTCTTTTCTCCGTCCCCTCTTGAAGAATGGAGAATGGGTCACGTGGGTCAAGGCCCCAGTGGCAATCAGCGGCCTTCTTTTGACTGGTCATGGTCGGATACTGATTGTCGCCACGCCGTTGGCCCAGATAAGCCCCTGCTGATAGGAGCATAGCCTCGGGGGACTGATTGATTTGTTGATTTGGGCTCAGCCATCCGACCGGTGGTTTGTCGTCACAATTCGTTTAGCTGGCGCTTATCACGCGAGCTGAACGCCCCATGTTCAATGGCTCTGGTTGTTAGAGTGGAGTGGATTAGAGATGAAGATGGTAGAATAGTCTAGAATAGAACGGAATGCTTAATTGCCAATCGATACATATCATGTTTAGACTGGTTTCAGCGCAAAAATCACGGAGTAGCTTAAAAGTTCGGAACATCCAATCGACCAATAGCCTTCTAGCCTTAATCCGCCGAGGACATGACAGGCCATCGATCGCGGACAGAGCAGGGACATTCTTTCTCAAAACGTTGTCAATCAAAAGCATCGCAACGCAAACGTGACTTCCTGGAGTGGTCGTCTTCCCTCCAGGAAGCTGGACGCGTTCATCTACGACGCGGCGGTGCTGAACTACATGGCCGGGCGGGACGAGGGCTGCAAGCTGGTGACCATCGGGAGTGGGAAGGTGTTCGCCTCCACGGGCTACGGCATCGCCATCCAGAAGGACTCGGGCTGGAAGAGGGCGGTGGACCTGGCCATCCTCATGCTGTTTGGCGACGGTAAAAATGCGCACAAATACCCCCCCCCCCCCCCCCCCCCCCCCCCCCCGCCCACACACATACACCACCACCACTACCACACCCCCACCACACACACCCACACCACACTAACACCCACCACACACACCCCCCCACCACACTAACACCCACCACACACACCCACACCACACACACAGTTCATTAGACCCAATTTGTGGGAGTAGGAGTACGACACTGACATCCATTTCTGTTGGATCACTGAGCTGGAAAACGAACCCCAAACAATTTTGGTAAGTGCTTATGTAGGTCATATTGAATTCACACGTCCATGTGTGCTGGGGGTTAACGGTGAACACAATGCTAAATATAAACTGGATATAGGTTATACACTAATTTTTCTCCACCATTAATTATCGCATTACAGTTTTTCACAATTGTTAAAACACATTTCTTCCCATTTCACCCATTTTCTCAAAACTGTCAACACAAAACCAAATCTTCAAACTAAATTTCCAATACCTCTGACTCTTCTGGAAAATCAACAAAGAACAAAGAAAAAACTGGGTAAAAACCCTCTGGTGTGCCTGATCCAGCCTTGAAAACACTCCACATCTATGTCACCACAGGCCAATTCCATTGCCTGTAGGAGATTTACCCTGGTATATGGGTTTTGTAGACCTTCCACCACCACGCAGAGAAAATCCTCCATTGGGTTGAGAAAAGGGCTGTATGGTGGAAGGCAAACATTTACAGTAAAGATTGCTGGTTGATGTTGAACCATTCTCGTAAACGGTTGAAAGATGACATTGTCCCAAACCACCATTAGAAACAAGTGTAAACAAGTTTGAGTCATTGTGTTTTACAGATGACAACTGTGTTGTAGTTGTGTTTACTGTTTGCCGCCTGTGTTTACCATTTTGCAGCACAAGTGCATCACAGTGCAAAATGTTTTTAGACGGTGAGAATATGTTTGGAGCTTTGCAAAAAGAGTGACTGATTCAACAAATGAGTTTCGGCCACAGATAATTTTGTTCAGAGAATGTGGTTTTAGTGTTTCAGCAATTGTGAAAAACTGTAAATAGGATCTCTCCCAGGTGAACTGTTTGTGAATGACATCCTTCAGGACAAACCCAAAACAACACCAGTCATTCTAAATGACTCCTGCTGCCATCACCTTGGCCAGAGACAACATGGGCCGATGGGATTGCTTTACCTGAGGTCTGGAACCAGGTGTTCCAACACTGATTGTTCCTGACAAGAATTCCTAGAGTTGCCAGTATCCACTAGCAGCAGAGAGAGAAAGAGAGACAAGAGAGAGAGAGAGAGAGAGAGAGAGAGAGAGAGAGAGAGAGAGAGAGAGAGAGAGAGAGAGAGAGAGGAGAGGAGAGGAGAGAGAGAGAGAGAGAGAGAGAGAGGGAGAGGGAGGGAGGGAGGGAGCAAATGAGAGAAAGAGAAGGATAGAGAAATGGAGTGGATGAGGAGTGAGAGAGAAAAATCCAGACAGGTACAGAGGAACGATGAAGAGATCATCGAGAGAGACAAAACAGGAGAGAGAGACACAACAGGAGAGAGAGACACAACAGAAGAGAGACACAACAGGAGGAGAAACACAACAGGAGAGAGAGAGACACAACAGGAGAGAGAGACACAACAGGAGAGAGGAGACACAACAGAAGAGAGACACAACAGGAGAGAGAAACAACAGGAGAGAAACACAACAGGAGAGAGAGAGACACAACAGGAGAGAGACACAATAGGAGAGAGAGACACAACAGGAAAGAGAGACATATATAAATACAGAGAGAGAGAGAGGACATATATAAATACAGAGAGAGAGAGAGGCTGGTCCACACTACGTGTCAGATCCCATACTAGAGGCTGGCTAAACAACACACACTGGCTTATCATGCACGTGGCATGTGCTATCAGGTCCTGACCTAGTTTCCATGATGAATGAGAGAAGACTCACCTGGGATCAGCGCCACAGGAGAGGGCCTGAGATGCTGACATGTGTAGCGTTTCCAGAGAGGCCAGATATATGGATTTGGATCAACGTGCATAGGAAGCTTTATCCATTTGTGAGTGTGTGTGTGTGTGTGTGAGCATTTCTGATCTCTCACAGGTTCCGAGTGTGTGTATGTGTGTGTGTGTGTGTATCTAGGAGTGTAAAGTGAGGTTACACGATCACAGGAACACAAAAGACGTCATTTCCATTCCTACACAAACAAAAAAGTCATAATGCTGCTTTTTTTTTTTCTTTCCACGGCCAAACATATTCTATGGGATCACTGTCATAACACCGAACGTGGTCTAACATCATGTTACATCACGTCCCATGAAATGACATGCTGAACGCCACAGCTGTCAGACCACATAGATGCACACAGACTGGGGGTCCAAGCGGATTTGTGTTCTCAGGTGTTCCGTTCCTGGTTAGATTCCACATGTCAACAATGTTACATAACCCCTATGTTTAGATCCAGGTAGGGCAGAGTGTGCTGACCTAGTTACAAGTGGTTGGAGTCATAGTTACCGGTGTATCTACAATTGTAGGCAGATGAATTCCTGTGATCGGATTGGCGCATGGGTTGAGGTTGGAGGCATATTCTGAAACACGCCACAACCCTGATTGGTTGACGATAGAGTTTTGTCATACGTCTTGACTCTTCCTCAGAAATGTTGGGTACAGAAAGTGTCTAGCTAAGAAATGAAAGAAAGGGAAAAGTACTTGTTAAAGGTACATTAGCTAAGATTTTTTTTCAGTCAACATTTTTATTTTAGTTTTGTCCACTTAAAACTGTTTAAGTTGTGCAAGCTAATCAGGCCCTTGAGAATTGTTTAGGAACACTGACAGCTCAGTGCCAGTGGAATGTAAATTTCTGATTATTGAAGCGGCCCGCTACTTTCCAGCCAATTATGATCCAGCAATCCTGTTCCAGGCAGTCGCCTTTGGCAAGGTGGGCCTCCCTCCTTATCTTATTTTCTGAAACCATTGTCAATCAAATTTGAGCTGGAGGAAAGCACGGAAGTTCAGACAAATATTGGGGGGTATTGTTTCTCATATTTGAATTTGGGATATAAGGTTAAGGCTGCCGTTGCTGGAGCCAAGCAATAAGAAAACTCAAACAAAAATACTTTGAATATTAGAGAAAATATTGCACCCCCTGGACCAGTTTCACAATATACCCAAAGTATGCCTGAAAGACATAATTGATAACCAGTGGTCTATGTGTGCTGCATGCATGATAATTAGCTCCATTAGCTCGTTTTTTTGCAGGTGCTAGCAGGCACTAACCATTGCTAACAGGAGCTAGCATACACTAAGAGGTGCTAGTGGGTGATGTCAGACACTAACGGTGTGCTAACATTTTGCAGGTGCTAGCAGGCGCTAACCGTTGCTAACAGGTGCTAGCACACAGTAACAATTGCTAGCGGCCGCTAGATGCTCAAAGGCGCTTGCTGCTGCAGTCCCAGTACATAAGCAGTTGGAAGTCACAGAGCCTGGGGGTCAGTACACACACTCCGGTGGCTCGGATCAAACAAATCTCTCTGGACATGTCTTCCTGTCTGGGAAACATTCCCAGGGCTGTGGGGCTGCAAGGGACACATTTCACGGTGGGAGAGAGAGAGAGAGAGAGAGAGAGAGAGAGAGAGAGAGAGAGAGAGAGAGAGAGAGAGAGAGAGAGAGAGAGAGAGAGAGAGAGAGAGAGAGAGAAGGCATCACATGATATGGAATCACCCTCCTCAAGGCCTGGAAAATCCCAGCAGGCACTTGTTTGGGCACAGCACAGCAAGGAGGTTGGAAAGCGACTTGCATAATACAAATGATTAATGATGATTATCTGCAGAGGGGTTGCTTGGAGATGATGCGACATGACGTCTGTTGCACGTACATGAGGCTGGGTTGTTTACCCCAGTGTTGGTACTTACTGTCTTTCAAAAAGCATACACACACACCAACACAAATTACACATAGAACCAGGATCAAGGACAACGAACTCAAGACACGACACAGACAACTATTAACTAATAGTCTGTCAACATATTACAGTACAGCTTTGTGCCCGACCTGTATACACATTCTAACCTACTGCAAGTGGCCCCCTGCTTATACAGCCTATTTACAACCCCTGGTTGTCACCCCTGGCTCACCCTTTCCCTACCCTAAACCTTGATACAACATACATTACATTTACATTTAGTCATTTAGCAGACACTCTTATCCAGAGCGACCTACAGTAAGTACAGGGACATTCTCCCCGAGGAAAGTAGGGTGAAGTGCCTTGCCCAAGGACACACGTCATTTTGCACGGCCGGGAATCGAACCAACAACCTTATGATTAATAGGCCGACTCCCCTAAACCGCTCAGCCATCTGACTCCCTATAAAAATGAGGCCCACAACCTACAAAGCATACAACCTGTCACCCATTTACTTCATGTAACCTATTTGCAACCCACGCTCCACCTGGGCCCCTCCTTATCGCCCCCTCCAGGAGAGATGGAGGAACTGGAGGCGATGTGGCTGACGGGCATCTGTCACAACGAGAAGAACGAGGTCATGTCCTCCCAGCTGGACGTGGACAACATGGCGGGCGTCTTCTACATGCTGGCGCCGCCATGGCGCTGTCGCTCATCACCTTCATCTGCGAGCACCTGTTCTACTGGCAGCTGCGCTTCTGCTTCATGGGCGTGTGCTCGGGCAAGCCTGGCTTCACCTTCTCCATCAGCAGGGTGAGTCTGGGGGGAGGGAGGGAGGGAGGGAGGGAGGGGGGGAGGGAGGGAGGGAGGGAGGGAGGGAGGGAGGGGAGGGAGGGAGGGAGGGAGGGAGGGAGGGAGGGAGGGAGGGAGGGGAGGGAGGGAGGGAGGGAGGGAGGGAGGGAGGGAAGGGGTTGGATGGATGGGAAGAGTGGATGTATGTATGTATGTATGTATGGATATAAGGATGGATTGGACAAGGGAGTGAGAGAGTATGGAATATGGATGGTGGGAGAGATGGGTAGGAGAGGACAAGGATGCTCTGATTCACTTTCACCTTGACGTATTTTAACTGTTCTAACATTCCTCACTCTTGTGTGAGGCAGTAAGTAGCACATCAAGCCCCGGCTAAGATAAATTGTCCATGTGAACCAATGGGCCTTGCGAGTGTGCTCACTGAATACACAACGACCGTGCCAAGACACTTAAGAAAGAAAGCTAGGATACATGGCTCAACCTTCCATCTTAAACGGTAGCTTTATGGTCGTGCTGGTGAGGGAAGGTTCTGGAAAAAGACCTTGCCTCCGTCTGGTTGAGTTGGTGATGGCTCTGGGGTTGCTTATGTGGGGTCAGTCACCATGCTCCTGTTATGCTAAGGAAGGAGGCTGCTGTTGTTGTTGTTGACGTGCGGGAAAAACAGTCGCTCGAGGAGCAAATACCATTTGCATAATGTTACCTTTTAGGAGGGGGTTGAGGAGGACGGTTTGGGTGGGTTGAGAGGACGGTGGGGGGAGGGGGGCGGAGGGGGGGGGGGCTGTTGTTGTTGTTGTGCGCAAATGAGCTCAATTATCATTCATTTGTGAAATGCCGGCGAATGTTTACCTGGAAGTTATGAAGACTAAAGACACCCCTTAGTCATGCGATCTAAATGTGGGAACCTTTTTCTGAGGTAAACTTTCAACTCCCAAAGAGGGTGGAACCAGGGGCGTTAGACGCTGCGCACAATGCACTACTAGGCTATAGAAACTCCCCATGCTTAACCCAACATACAACAGTTCAGGGACGCAAGTTAGATATCAGCTTTGCAGGGACATCAATAGTTAATGCGAGCGAACAAATTTTTTTCGCATTCATTGGAGCGCAAATACCGTTTTTTTTGAGCTTCATGTAATATTGTTTTTATGTATAGTCAAAATAAGATGATCGGTAAGCCTATCATTTATAAACTTTCTTTTGTTTTGTAATGTTTTCTTAGCCTACCTCAATTCTGACTTGTGTGCCGAGTCCGACACCTGGACTTTCTGTGTGTGTGCTGCAGTGGCTATTTGGCAAGCTCAGAAGAGCGTGCTAACATTGGAATTCTGCGTGTTTGTGTTTTTGTTTAAACTGCTTTGATTTTACAAGCGTTGATTGGGATACTGCGTTTATTTTTTCCGGGATTATCAATCTAAATTAAGGCACTGACTAATAAAGTAAATTATTAAAACCTCAAACTTTAGATTTTACTGGGGCACAGCAGATTTATACTTGGGCACGTGCCCCAGTATAAAGGGTCTAAAGACGCCCCTGGGTGGAACGTTCTTACAGAGTTATTTTTTATTTATTTTTTCTAAACAAAAGCCTGTTCTCTCCTAGTGAACAGCACGTCCCCCAACCTCTTTTGGGAACTAGTGACAGTTTTTCTTGCGCAACACATCCAGAGTTTAACACAAACGACATAAAGATTTAACGCAAAACTGAGTCTCAAGGGCATTCAAACTCATTATTCATTAGCTCCGCATACAAATTATTTTATTTTATTTGTCAGTTGCATTACGGCTTGCATTTGACCTCCCTGAACACTATTTGAAGTCTGCCGTGGTTATTATTTCCCCTGGCAGTAGATCTCCAACACTCTGTTACAGATCAACATGGCTGATTTAACACTCAAGTTGAGATGGGATGTGAGAAAAAGGATCTGAGATAGTGCAAGGCTCGGGCAAATCCCATTTAAGGGGGGGGGGGGGGGGGGGGGGGGGGGGTAGAGAGAGAGTAGAAAGAAAGGGAGAGAGCAAGATAGAGGAACTTGTACTAATGGTATTAAAAAGAGGCCCTGGATGCACCTCCTTTATAGCGATAAGTTTAGGAGACAGACAGCAAAATAGAAAGAGAGAGAGAGGGAGAGAGAGGGAGAGAAATATGGAGAAGGGTTGTAGAGAAAAGGATAGGCTGGACAATGAGACTGAATGATAATATATGGAAAGAAAAAGAGATCAAGCAGAGAGAGACAGAAAGATTAAACACGGAGGGGGGTAGATAAAAAAAAAGACAAATCCCAAAAAGCTTGTGCTGGTAACCTCTGTTCTGGTACCTTTTGTAGTCGTTTGAACTGCAGACATGGAGAGATAACGACAGGTTATCCCCACTAGGGACCCTGCTTCCTAAGGCAAAGAGACCAGGAGGCAAAGATAGATAAAAACAGACATGGGGAAAAAAAACACTCGACCATTCATGAATGTGGGCTGAGAACAGAGACAGACAGAGAGAGAGAGACAGAGAGAGAGAGAGAGAGAGAGAGAGAGAGAGAGAGAGAGAGAGAGAGAGAGAGAGAGAGAGAGAGAGAGAGAGAAAGAAGGAGGGTGACTAAGAGACAGGGGGAAGAATTATTTTGTGACGTTACACCTTTAAAGTACGATGACGCATACGCTGGCTGGCCGGCCGTTCACCCTTGACCTTTACATCTTTTTGGGGTCCTGAAGTGGCCTGAAGAACTGTTTCTCCTTGCCCTGGTTTCCGCCCTCATTGACTTTCCTGGCAAAAAAAAACTAAGGCCTGAGCAAAATTTAAACCTGACCGTGTCATGAAAACTCTTGAATTGTAATATAATGCCGGCCGTAATTTAACAGTGTAGAATCAGCTGTTATTGTTCAATTCCTTGTCTAAAAGCAATAGGAGAGACAGAGAGAGAGAGAAATACAAACGCAATGGAGACCCTGTGGTGCTGTCAGCTGAATATAAATGACATTGATCAGAGTTATTGATCGCTGGTCAAAACCACAGGCTCACTGTGCCCCTGTCGTTATCAATCACAGCTTTGATCTGCCCCCCAACACCAAATCTGAGAGGGATGTGTGTGCGTGTGTGTTTTGTGTATGTGTGTGTCTGTGTGTTCCCGGGAGACAAGGCACTTATGAACTCAACCCCTATTACTGTTTAATAGTGTGTAAACAAGAGGTTGGTCAGACCCAAACACTGCTATCCATTAACCCCTATCTCTCTCTCTCTTTCTTTTTCTCTTTCTGTCTTTCCCTCACCCATTCTCTCTGCCTCTCCCTCTCCCTAACTCGCAAACACAATCTCTCTCCTTCCATTCCTCTTCTTTATCTCTGTTTCTTACTGTTTCCCCTTTTCTCTCCCTCTCTTTCACCCTCCCTCCCTTTCTTCCTCTCCTCTTCACCCATTCTCCCCCTTTTTTCTCCGCCTCTCCCTCGCCTTCTCCGTCTCCCCTTCCCTCTCCTCTCCTCCTCCCCGCCCCTTCCCTCCCCACACAGGGCATCTACAGCTGCATCCACGGGGTCCAGATCGAGGAGAACAAGTCGACCATGGACTCGCCCTCCGCCACCATGAACATGAACATGAACAACACCCACTCCAACATCCTGCGCCTGCTCCGCACCGCCAAGGACATGACCGCCATCCCGGGGGTCAACGGCTCGCCGCTCACCGCCCTGGACTACGGCGGCCACCGGCCCGGAGAGTCGCAGGTCTACGACATCTCGGAGCACCGGCGCAGCCTGGCGGCGGGACACCCCGTGGACTGCAAGGCTCTGACGGCGCCGCCCTACCTGCAGGAGGACAACATGTTCAGTGACTACATCAGCGAGGTGGAGAGGACTTTTGGCAACTTGCCGCTGAAGGACAGCAACCTGTACCAGGACCACTACCTGCACCACCACCCGGGCCCTGGGTCCGGCCTGGCTCTGGGTATGTCCGGCCCGCCGCCGAACCGGCCGCGCAGCCTCGGCAGCGCGAGCTCACTGGAGGGGGGGATGTTTGAGTGCGACAGCTTAGGGGGAGGGGTAGCGCCCATCTTCACCACCCAGCCCAGAGCCTCCCTGACGCACAGGAACACCAATAAGTTTGACCTGATTGCCGGACACGCCTCCTCCTCCGGCGGCGGCGGTGGCGGGGGTCAGGGCGGGGCGTTCAAGTCGAGCAACGTCTACGGGAGGTTCTCGTTCAAGGGCGGGGCGTCCAGCACGGGGTTCATAGGGGGGCATGACAGGTACTGCGGCGGTGGCGGCGGGGGCGGGGGCGGAGGCTCAGGGGGCGACGACGCCATGTCGGACATCTCCACGCACACCGTCACCTACGGCAACCTGGAGGGCAACGCCAAGCGGCGCAGGCAGTACCGGGACAGCCTGAAGAAGCGCCCGGCGTCTGCCAAATCCCGACGGGAGCAGGACGACATGGAGATGGCCTACCGGAGGCGGCCCCACCACCACACCGTCCACCACCACTTCCCTCACGGCCCCCTGGGACACCGCTCGGCCTCGCCGCCCCTAGAGCGAAAGAGAGGAGGGGGGAACTCTTCGCCTTACCCGTTCCGCCAGGAGAAAGAGAACCTGCGGGAGTTCTATGGCGAGCAGTTCCGTTCGAAGGAGGGCAAGGCCCCGTGGGAGCACATGGACCTGTCTGACGGGCCCTGCGGTGCCGGGGTTGGAGGCGGCGGCATTTGTAAAAACTTAGTGCCCGTGGAGGACTTCTTGAAAGGTAAAACCAAGAAGTCCGAGTGTAAAGGCGGCGTGGCGGTGGTAGGGGGGGGGCGGGGGTCTGGGCTCGGGGGCGGGCCAGCAGGCGCACACCTGCTGGGAGAAGAGCGCGCCGGGGATGGGGGGAGGGGGCATCGCCGGGGGCGACTGGGAGTGCCGGAACTGCCACGGCGGCGGAGGAGGTGGAGGAGGGGGGGGCAAGGCCATGGCTCACCACGGGGGCGGGGGGCGGCGGCGGCGGCGGCGGGGGGGGGCAGTCGTCCGGGCTCGGCCACGTGCAAGCGCTGTGACTCGGGCAAGAAGCCGGGCAACCTGTACGACATCAGCGAGGATAACCTCATGTTTAGCCAGCTGGGGGGTAAGTGTGCCCACGAGGGCGGAGGCAAGACTGCCGTGGTGCTGGGAGGCGGAGGCGGGGGCGGGGGCCAGACGCAGACTCAGGCGCAGCGCAGGAAGCTAGGGCCGGGGGGGCGGGTCCTGCGGAGGCAGCACTCCTACGACACGTTCGTGGACCTGCAGAGGGAGGGGGCTGGCCGCCGGGGCGGGGCCGGAGGAGGAGGAGGGGGGGGAGGGGGCGGAGGGCTCGGGGGGCAACTCCCCCCGCCCAGGAGCGTGAGCTTGAAAGACAAGGAGCGCTTCATGGAGGGCACGAGCCCCTACGCCCACGTGTTTGAGAGGTATGCCGGCTCGGAGAGGGAGCCCTCCTCCTCGGGCGTCGGCGGGGAGCGAGGGAAGGGAGGTTCCTCCTTCAGCCTGTTCCGTGGAGGTGAAGGTGGGTTGCACCGGCGCTCGGTGGGGGAGAGAGACACGAGGGACAGAGATAGAGGAATGATGGGAGGTGGGGGAGGAGGAGGAGGTGGAGGAGGCGGAGGAGGAGGAGGCAGAGGTGCCGGGACTTACTCCTTGTCTAAATCTCTCTACCCAGATAAGGTGAACCAGAACCCCTTCATCCCAAGCTTCGGGGACGACCAGTGTCTATTACACGGTGGAAAGCCGTACTACGTCAAAAAGCCACAGGCCCAGCAACAACAACAACAACAGCTACTCAACAACAGCCGAGGAGGAGGGGACTTCAGAGGCTCCATGGGGGTGACCTCCTATTTGCCGGCGACGGCCACGGCGGGGGTATTGTCCAACGTGGGCCCCAGGTTCCCCAAGGAGCTGTGCTTGGCTGGGGTGGGGGGGCCCATGGGGAACCACCTGGGGGGGGGTTCTGGGAACAAGCTGCTGCCGGTGGGCAGGGACGGGGGGCTCAGCATGGTCCAGGGACAAAGAGCCTTCAACGGCTCCAGCAACGGTCACGTTTACGAGAAGCTCTCCAGCATTGAGTCTGACGTCTGAGTTGAGAGAGAGAGAGAGAGAGAGAGAGTGAGATGGACAAATGGTGGGAAAGGAAGGGGGAGAGCGAGAGAAAAGAAGAGAGGATAAAAACGGTGCGGCATGGGCATGGGATGGCGGTTATGCCGGCTGAACGGAAGCCGAGAGACACTCTACTC
Source organism: Osmerus mordax (assembly GCF_038355195.1). Taxonomy (NCBI): domain Eukaryota; kingdom Metazoa; phylum Chordata; class Actinopteri; order Osmeriformes; family Osmeridae; genus Osmerus; species Osmerus mordax. The sequence goes on along the minus strand of NC_090070.1, from coordinate 7,052,971 downwards.
AGTCTGCGACGTTCCACTCCCACTCGTACAGAGAGAAGTCAGACAATGGGGGCGTAACGTCAGCGGACCAGGCCCTGCCTAAGGCCGTCCGAGCGTTATCCCAAGTTTTAGTGACGGGGTTTGGGGGCGGAGGCGGCGCTGGGGGAGCTGGGGTGAGGTGTGTGTTTGTGTGTGTGTGTGTGGGGGGGGGGTTCTGCTACTTTTGCACTCAGAGATCAAGCAAGGCGGGGGGACCTCCCCCTTGTCCGCCTCTCCTTCACGCCCATGTCGTCTCGCCCCTCCCCTCTGTCATGACTCACACCAAAACAAACGCTCTTTTGCTTAGAAAACCGGAAATACAATCACAAATGAAAAATCAAATACTTTCCTTTTTTTTCTTGAAGTAACAGGGTAAACTAATAATAATTGTATTGATAATGTTGATAATGATATTATTGAATATAATTACAATGTTTATGACGTTTCGTTTGGGCTTGGTTTTTCTTTTTCCTTCTGGATAGTTCACGTCGTTCTATAGTATTGTAGTTAATTATTTGCTAGCTTACCAATATTGCAGGAAATTAGTACTGTAGACAAATATGAAGAAAGAGATGGGAGGTCCAGTACCACTGTTTTTTTTGTTCCTGTAATTTTGGGCACTTCTTAATTATTGATTCTCCATGTTTCAATTGTTTTCTTTTTCTGTTTTTGGAGTGGTGTGAAGTGTACGTGAAAGGCATGATTTGCTGGGTACATTTAGCGTACTCAACATTCAGTGTAATTGTGAAGGAGGTCCTTTTAGCACAGCAGTGTCATACTGATTTGCAGTTTTTATATGATTCTTAATTTGCCTGGCAGCGTGGAGTGGGTCTCAGTTACTGTAATGGATGTGCCTTACTCGAAAGGATTACATGGAAAAACTCACTCCTATTGGTGGAGAGAGCTGTCAGTCTAACAGTTACACCATTAACTACATTACTAGTTAATTCATAAAATGGTATCCTGCCCCTGGGTTATTGTCCTTTGACAGAAAATCTGAGGGGAAAAAACTGATTTAAGGAGGTTTAGCGATTACACTAGGAGACTCTTCCGCGCACTCACCACCATGGTACGGTTCGACTAGTCCGATTATTTGATTATTATATTTAGAAATTGACAATTTATCATTCCAGACATGTGGTCACGCTTACAAAAATGAACTGCCAGTTGTACATTTCTGATTTCACTTGCCGTCAATTTAGCACTCCTAAATGTAAATCACCTTATATGCCTACATGTTGCTTCGAAATGATTCGGGCGGGTATGGATTCAATTGGCCGTGACAGTTTATGCTGCGGAGACACTGCCATAATGGACTCTTGGAACACAGCCTCCTTCAGCAGGGATGAACAGACTGCCGTGTTAATTATTTCATGATTACAACTAAGCTGACTCTGCCATCTCGCCGGTCCACATTGGCGGGAAATGAGCGAGTCCCAAGTGCTGTGGCTTTACAAAAGAGAAAGCGAAACTCAATTTGAATAAATTTGTTAACAAATGTACCTGTATTTAAACCTGTGAAGTCCCCATCCAAACTTGACCTAATTCCAACATGTTGGCTTTTGGCTGGTAAATGCTTTGTCATTTTTTACATTTGTAGTTATCTTTAAAGGGAAAATATCATGTAGTAATCACTGGCATGTAACTGGATAGCGTGAGAGACACTGGGGAGGTTATTTGATTCAGCGTGCTTTCTTTGTCTTTTTCCTTGTAAATAGCAGAACATACTCTCTATGTACAGTCTACACAGACAGTCAGGATTGTATAACCCTTTGCAACTTTCCACAACTCACCACACACTCAATACAAAGAGGACGAAGCAATTTGCCATCACTGGCTTGTTGCATAGAGCATAATAGCATATTGAAAATGTCAAAAGAAGTGGACCTTGGTTCAAGCACTTCACAAGTGTACCATTTTAGACTAGTATGTGTGAGACTAGAAGTGCCAGTTGAAGAATTTAATAGATTAGTTTGAACACTGAGTAAAGTAGATGTTGCTTCGTCCATGGTGGATTGTGGGAAGCCTAGGCCTAAAATTCTTGAAGAAAAGTGTTTATGTTGTTGACCTAGAATACTCCCTCAATGCCATAAATCCTAGAAAAGCAAGTGGGTTGTTCCCCAGTTATATTTATATATTGCCTTTGGCATTGATTCTGGGTGTCAAACCTCAATACCACAAATGATCACAGACAGCTATTCAGGTCATAGTTGAACACCACCCTCCCGTTATCTTTGTATTGTACAATTCAGGATGCCCCTTCGCCATTTTGCTTCACTCACTATTTGGAGCCAGTCATCACTGCACGTCTACTTTGTGTTGCCGAACCGAATTTCACAATTCAAAAAGCACAATCAATCTTGACTTGATTTATTTGCCGATTGAATCACTTGTACATCCCAATCGCAACTTTGGAAACCATTTTTCTTCCTTTTATCAACTTTCAAGTCAGTGTGTATGCTATCAAGAGCTGTTGTAAGAGTGTTTGTAAGGACTTGCATGTAATTCTTGGATTTATTTTGCGCTCTCTTCTGCTTACACTCCTTTATTCCAGAAGCGAATGTTTGTGAACGTTTGAAATGATCCATATCATTGATCTGGATCCATGTAGTAGGTGTGTGTGTGTTTGTTTGTCTTGTACTAGAAGACAACGACCATTTTATTGCTTCGCATATTGATTACATTTGAAAATGTCCAAATTTATCAAACTGAATTTTAACTATGAGGATAGGTATCAGTGTAGTTGGATTTTTTTGTTTTGTTTTAGGTTCTTCTTGGTATTTTGTGTAAATGGCATTGAATGAGCTGGAGTAGAGCTTTTTTACTCTGCTAAAGGGACAAAACTTTTCTTTATTTAAACTGCTTGTTGATATTTCCCTTACCTTTTAAATGTGTGTCATTATTTTTCTGTTGTATGTGCCTGAATACATACACTTGATTACCTCTGTGTGTGTGCGTACTTGTGTGTGTCTGTGTGCGTGAGTGCGTATACACTATGTGTGTGTGAGTGTGTGAAAGCGGGAGACATACAGTAAATGTTTACTGATATGTATTATAACACTGTATGTAAATAATTTATCTCCCACTCTCAGACTTTTAATAAAAGTGTTAAAAATGGCTGACGGGAAAAACATTTTCGTGACATTTTTGATTTGGTGGTCCCCATGCTAAATGTGTTTTTATGAGTCCTACTAAGTCAAGATACAATGTTGGCAATCCTTTATTGTGCTCACAGAGTGCACAATTACAAAATAAGATAGCAAGTTGCTGTTATTATCTTTTTTCCCAGATTTGGGTCAAAGACCATTTTAGGACTTTTGTCACAGCAAAATGTAATACTCCATGACTATTTTAATTTTCCTACAGCAAGCACAACATTACATTTATGTACTGTGTTTTTAGCAGTTATTATTTTTCTTCTTTGGCAACCTACTCTTTTATGTGTTCCCAAGAGAAAAGTGTAACACAATTATCTCAAGAACTGTACAGATTGTGAAAATGTATATATGACAAAAGATTTAAAAATCACTCTCATTTTTGTATGGAAGGAAATTACATGTGTGAAGAGATTAATCCAAATTTGATTAAATATTTAATAATATTTAAAATGAGGATGATTAAACACGATCAATGTGAAAATAAGTGCTAAGAAATATTATTCTTCTGTCTCTTTGTACAATACAAAGTGTTGAGTATTAATAAAAAAGGTGAAATCTCATCTGTGTCAAGTTCCGTATTCTTTCATGCACCTGTTTAGAATTTGTCATGTTACAAACATAATAATATGCTATATATACAATTACTGTATATACCTATACTGTATATACGTACAGTATATATAAGGCATATATTCACAGTATATATACATATATCATTATATCGTTTTCACACGCCTGTACATTCATCTGATTTCCCATATGTCATCGAAATGGACAGAATCCCTCTTTCGTTCTTCTGTTCGCTCCTTGTCAGTGTCTGGAAGGACACTGGTCAATCTCGCTGTCCTTCCTGTCCTGCTCCACCTCTCACCTTGTCTCCTCAGATCCCTCCGTGTCTGTCGTCCTGAGGTTGCACCAAGATGGAGAGGGGCTGTTGCAGGGCGGTGAGAGTGGGATGATGAGGGTGGGATGATGAGAGTGGGATGATGAGAGTGGAAAACAGACAGGGAGAACGAGTGGCTGGACCAAATGCTACAAAGTGAACGGGGGACTAGAGATGAAAGACAGCAAGTCCCTTACACACACATGCACGCGCACACACACACACACGTGCGCACACACTTTCTTCTGGAAACCCTGTCCAACAACAGAGGTTATTTAAAGACCCCAGCTGTCCAAAGAACTCTGTGGGCTTTCGGGAGAATTAAATATGTTGGCCATCCTTGATGTCGTTCAGTGATAAACGAGATATCTGAGGACTGAGGGAGACGGCGCGGCAACGGCTGGATCATCTTCCTCTCCGAAACGTCTAAATCTTTTAATCACTTCCATCCCCCTTTTTCTCCCTCCTCTAAACCCACTATTTTACACTTGCTACATCGCTGTCCACCTGTCTCACTCACTCTCTCTCTCTCTGTTTTAGCACTCGCTCGCTCTTCTACCGCTCTCTTTCCCCCCCCGCCCGTGCCGGTCTCTCTCGTTCGGTCTTTTCCCCCCTCTCTCATCCACCATCTCTCTCCATCTCCGCCTCCTGCTCACTCTCCACGCCAAACCAACAATCCCTGGATGCATTGCAACACATGTAACTACTTCTTGACAATTAACCGTTACCTAGCAACTGGCTCTTTTTCCCGAGCCAGAGAGAGAGAGAGAGAGAGAGAGAGAGAGAGAGAGAGAGAGAGAGAGAGAGAGAGAGTTGGAAAGGGTGGGGGGGTACCGTGCCTCACTGTCTTCCTGCATTGGACGCAACAATGGATCAACATACCACACCAAAATGGAAAGAACAGAAAGAAACAGCCTGAGCTGAACGCCCACACATACTGGTAGAGAGAGAGAGAGAGAGAGAGGGGGGGGGGGGGGGGTGGAATGCAGATTAGAAAGAAGGGATGAAAGACTGAGAATTAAATGTGGAAGGGAGGATAAAGGAGTACCAACAAACCCAAATGTTCAACGAAGGAAAGGCAGAGGCAAGTGGGAAACGGAGGGAGAGTGGAGAAAGAGAGGGAACGCTCTCTTCTGCGGCGCTGGCGGATGACAAGTGGAGTCGCGGAAGAGGAACGGAGAGATGGAGGAGAACTGGTTGCTGTAGAAACACTTGGCAAAGTTTTAATGAGGGCGCAAAGTTCAATCCCATGCCCACAATACACGCACACACACATGCATTCACCATGAGCGTGCACACACACACACACACAATAAGTAATAACCTTTGTAAATAATGCACCACCTGCTCTCCTTATGGGAGCCATCATGAGTTGAATGAACTGAAAACAAAGATCAACTCCAAATCCCATCTCACATATCAACCTTCAAGCCCAACCTCAGATACAGTTCGGACAGAATGTGAAAGACTGACACCATGTGGAGGAAACATGCCAGATTTTATACATTGAGGTTTGTACATGTTTGTGCATGTGCATGTTTGACATATATCTACATGCATGTATAATATACATACACATTTTATGTGCGTGTATATTTATAAATATACATGTAGGATTATGTATACAGTTGACATGTATATATACAGTATACTTTTGTGTGTGGAGTGTTTTGTATTTGCGTGTATGGTAGAGCTGTAGAGTGCGTCTGTATGTATTACATAATATCCGCCCGTGCATGAGTTACTGTTTCTGCTTCCCATGTAAAAGGAGTTAATAATAAGCCAACCAATCAGGATCTTAAAAGATAACATGTATTTATTTGCTCAGCATCTGTGTCTTCCCATTGGCTGGAATGACACATCACCTTAGGTCATCACCCTAATGAACACACCTCCGGATGTATAAAGACAAGTATTAACCAGTAGCACATGGCATAGAGGAATTACGTAAATTTTACAACAATTCTATACAATCTATATGAAAATGTATACTTATAATATTTGCAGGATCGGTTTGTTTGTATTCCATTGCTCTCTCTCTCTCTCTCTCTCTCTCTCTCTCTCTCTCTCTCTCTCTCTCTCTCTCTCTCTCTCTCTCTCTCTTTCTCTCTCTCTCTTTCTCCCTCTCTCTCATTGTCAATCTCTCTCTCTTGCCCTCCCTTCCTTTCTCTTTCTCAATATTTCGCACCCCACACACAAACTTTAAATCCATTCTTAACTGTGACACTCCCATCCAGTGACCATCCCTCTCTTTCTCTCTCTTTACCTCTCACTCTGGATCACCCTCACCCCTCCGTTGTTGTACACCTTCACCCTCCTCCTCCTCACCACCCTCGTGCCCCTCAAAGGCCCCACCCCCCTCCCGGCATGTCTGGGGGGGTACCTCGCCAGACTCGCTGCTCCCCCTCGCATGCTCAGAGGCGCCGAGGCCCTGCCGCCCCCTCCCTCCTCCCCCTCGTCCCGGTAGCCGTGGCGACGGAGGAACGGTTCCAGAGTTGCTAGGCGATGGGTGAGCTCGGTGATGCGCCTGTGCAACAGGGAGACTTCTCGGAACAGGTCGTTGAGGGACTCGGACAGAGGGCGCACCCTGCAGGTCAGCGGAGAGAACTGCACTTTAGAATGAATAAGGCTGAGGACTAGCATTCAACTACTAAATGCCAACACTTTTAATATTATGGCAAATTCGTCTCATTAGGTTGTCTGACAGCTAGCTGGCACACAGCAGTTGTTTCTAATATCAAATTGTTTCTGTCATTTTTTTTCTTGACAGGATACTTTTCTTCAATGGATCTTAACTGATTAAATAAAGGTTACATTTATTTTGTATTTTTTTATATTTTGTTAAAATATAAAAAACACAGTACCCATTAAATCAGACAGACTAAATATTGTGTATCTGGGGTCCTCTGGATGAGGTCATGCTTGTTTACCTATCTAGATAATAGAACTCTATTCAGCATGTCAGCAAAAAAAAGAGGAAGACTCCCTTTTCCAACAACATCAATGTGGTTTCTCAAGAACACTGGCTCATCAGCCTAAATATACCTCAAATATTCGCAATATTCGCATATGTTACAATCCCTAGGAATCAGGTTCTGAGTTTAGTAACCTTGAGGCAGACTGTGTCTCTCCATCGTGTGAAGATCAGGAGTCATTCTGTGTGGCTTACAGACTATTGATGTTTTGTAATGATACTTTGTACGTTCATGGTAACTGTACTGTTAAATCAAGGGAAAGGACAAGGCAGGTGACATAATAATGCCACACCACTGGTAGACAAAGGGTTAATGTGCCGAGGGTGTTATTATGATGTACCTGGAGTAGTCAGGCAGAAGAGTACTCGGTTGGGAGTGTAAAAGGGTCTTGATCTCATGGAAGATCCGTTTTCCCCAAACATCCAGCACTCTGGTCACACTGCGAACTGGGGCCACGTTCACACTATCGGCTGGAACCCCCCCCCCCAGCCGCCAAAACACAACACAAGAAAGTCAGTCTATGCTACAGGTGTCCGCCATGCTGAATATCTCCACCTCATTTGTTCACCGCAAATCTTTACCTCCTTCTCTGTAGTTCCAGTACCCATAATCCAGTTCATTCTCCTCGCCAACTGACAGCGCCACAGTTGCCATGGCAGCCACCAGCAGCAGTCTCGTCATCACAGTAGGAGGGGCCATGGTGAGAAGACGCACTCCCTCCCAGAAAGATGGAATTATAAAAAATAAAGTGAGTTTAAAAGAACCAACAACAAAGTCCAGTATTACAGTGTAATGCAGGGGGGGAGAAGCAGAAGGATAGAGAGACCAGAGGAGAGAGAGGGAGAGGGGGAGAGAGAGAGAGAGAGGTTAAAGAAATTGTAGACTTGAAGAAAGAGTTGAAGGAACACAGCGCCGGTTTTTCCACGCGGGGCAGCCAACAGACTGAGGGGCCAGGAGAGCAGACAACATCTCAACATGTGCCCTCGCATGTTCACGTGTTTCTATCTCTGTGAATGAGTCAGGGTTGGAATATTTTATTTAACATTTTCTCGTTACGTTCCCCCCCAAGTGGGACATATAATCTGCAATTAAATATTCTCAATGCTACGTTTCTTTCTTCCTTCCTTAGAACAAGAACTTTGGACCAGACTGAACTCGCAGCAACTGTTTAGAGGAGCACATGCACTTACCTATCCAATCAGGTTTGATCAGATTCCCCTTAAGGTAAGAAGGGAAGGAAGAAAAGAAGACAAAAGAACCCGCAGGCTTCTTACAAAGTGTCTAAGATTGATCACTGAAGCAATACCGTGGCAGGACGATTATGGTCATTGCATTAAAAGACAGGGCCAAGACAAGTCTTGTGACTGTCTAACTAAGCTAACTGGGTTAGCTATTTCAAGGCCAGGAAGAAAATGTATTTTGTGCAAGGGACAGTGGGACTTGTGTTTTTGGACAGTGGTGTGATGGAAAAAGAAGGACCCTCAACCCAATCTCAAAGAGCTACAGACTAAAACAGGACTGAACCTTGATCTATTGTGTTGGTTTCAAGAATATGTGTGGAGGGGGGAAACGAGAGGAAAGGATGAAAGCCTGAGAGAAGAAGGGGATTGCATCCAGAAGGGAAATCTGGAAAACTGACAACAATTACAGAGGGGATTTTGGCTATCGTAATCGTATGACTCACTTACGAGGTATTTAAAAAAAAAAAATAGCGATATAGCTCAACCTCGTGTTGTGATTGGAGTGAATTGAAAGACAGAGGATAGGACAAATTAGGCACCTACGCTGTAGCCCCCGATCCCCACTGGACTTAAATCCCAAGACATCTGGTCGAAATGAACAAAACAGACAAACAGGCAACACATGCACTTGTGAACTATTGCACAAGTCTTGTCAGACAACTTGAGTCTTGTTGCACTGTCTATCCATTTCCGCAGTTCAATGAGGGAATATTGAACACATTCTCCAAAAAGACATTATGAGACATTATTCTAAAGTATAAAAGTGTAAGGTCTGAAAATAGCAACTTAAATTTGACTCACTTTTTAAACTGTATGAAGTAACAGTAGTAGTCGTGTCTCCAAGCAGGACAAAATCTTTTTTTTTTTCCTCTACAGTTTCTTTCAAGGATGATTCTTCTCTCCTTTTCTTCTTTCGTACTCTCCTGTAATGCCCTGGCCTCTTTGCGTCCTTATTTCTTCTCTCTCTCTCTCCCCTTCTCTCTGCAGCTGTAATGCAATTAGGTAGAAAACGTGGTTGGGCAGTGTGGACCCACTTAGGAGCTGATCTTTATTTGTGGGACTGTGAGAGAACTGTGGCAGCACACTATCTTTACGCCCCGCCACCCCCCCTCCCTCCCTCTCTATTTCTCTCTCTCCTGCTATCTCTCTTTCTCTCATTCCCCTGTCTCTCTCTCTCTCATTCCCTTTCTCTCTCTTGTTATTTTTCTTTCCTTCTCTCTCTGATTCCCTATTTCCCTCTCCCTCCCTCTCTATCCCAATCTCTCTTTCTCTGTCCCTCTCCCTCCCCTTCTTTCTCGCTCCCCATCTCTCTCTTGCTCTCTCTCTTGCGATTGCTCTCCCTCTTTCTCTCCCTCACCCCCACCTTCGCTGCACTCTACATAGTTTCAGCTGCTTCCAGATGTGCGCCACTTCTTAAATTCATTTTCCTCTTTCCTTTCCCCCCCTCTATCTCTTCCTGTCATTTCTCTCGCTCTCCCTCCCCTGAGTCTAACCATCTCAGCAGGAGCAGCGGATTTAGGCCAGGAACAGATACGGCTTCAGAGGTTCCGATGTTTACAAACGACCATGGTCAGTCTGTTTTGCATAAACTCCACTTGAATTACAACACATTTCATTCCACTCTCGTTCCCATCATTTGAACTTTGCCCTCTTGGCTCTCGCTGTCCACAACACGCACACTGACCAAAAACAGGTGAATTTCTGCCATATTGAGCTTTTAACTGTGCCAGGGAAAAGAATGTGGGAGATTTAGCTCAGGTCAAAAACTAAAAAAGGGTTGGGTGATGAAAACCAAACTAATATATTTCTGTATTCCCTGGCATCCAGATGTTATTCCAGTTCTCTCTGTGTCTGTGTCTGTTTTTTTGTGCAGAGGCTGCAGTGAGGTCAGAGTTGGCTCCTAAAGTTGCCAGTGAAAAGGGGGATCATAGGGAAAGCTATCGCAGATCAGGCAACCGCAGCTTAACTAGGCACGTCTTCCCCACATTGGCTGACAGTATGGGCGCAGTGAAGGAGTCACACATGCACCATGCCCACCTGGTTCATATTAACACACGGGCAATTTGTCACCTCAAGTTTGAATTCCATTCTCTCTGGCGCTATTTCTCGCACACTTTCTCCCCGTTGCGCTCTCCCCCCCGTCTGTTACTCACCTTCGCTCGGTCTCTTGCACTCCCTCTCTCTTTTTTTGCAACTGACAAACAAGATTCAGGCTCCTAACTCGTGGGTTGACTGTCCCAGAAGGGAGACTACACTACTAGTATTATCAATGACCTGCCTTTCTCCGTCCACAGAACGACAATTGATGTAGGCGTTAAAATAGCAAAGGATTTAATACATATGTATATCTACTTATAGTTTTAAATAAAAAAAGTGATATAACATGCTCAATAATATACATGTGTTATAACATCACATGTACTGTACTTTCAGGTCAGGCACAGTGACTTTGTAGGGTTCCCTGTATTGTATTTGTGTTTGCACAGAACACCACAAAGTGCATCTATGTGTTTTAGTGTGGTAATTGGAATTTGTGTGCACAAGTAAACATTTTCAGATTCAGGAACAGGAAGTTGATTTAGCTATTTTGTAGGTGTCAGGCCAACTCCCACACAAATGTATAAGCTCAGATGGCTGAGCGGTTAGGGAGTCGGGCTATTAATCATAAGGTTGTTGGTTCATTTCCCGGCCATGCAAAATGATGTTGTGTCCTTGGGCAAGGCACTTCACCCTACTTGCCTCGGGAGAATGTCCCTGTACTTACTGTAAATCGCTCTGGCTAAGAGCGTCTGCTAAATGACTAAACGTAAAATGTAAATGTAAGTAAAGATTTGTCAGATCCTCCCTTGCACACACATAGCTGTGAACTGTCATTAGATAGGAAGTTGGATTTTCTGTCTCTTCAAATGTTTCTTTGGGTGGTTGGAGTTGTGTGGGTTCTGATGTGTTCTGGAAATCAGGCGCAAGGTAAGACACCTCATGCGAGGAGGATGATGCACAAAAAAGTGTTTTGAATCCTGGAATGCTGAATTTGTATTTTTTGCCTTAATAAACAGAGGTCCTAGGATGTCTCTAGGGCGTTACTATTCCTGAATAAATGTACAAAACAAACCTTCTAATATCGGTATACCTTTCATTTTCCATCCATATTAATCATTAAGCCAATTTATTTTACTGTTGGCCACTTTGTACTTAAGCATTTTAAATTGAGGATAAAAGTGTCCTTTTAATGTCAAATAAGCTTTTCAGAAATAAATCTTCACAATATATACAGGAAGTTATGTGACTATTCTGTAAACAAAAAAAAGAATTGAAACTGTATACACACTGTAAATGCTTCCACCCATTAGACAGAGACTAACATACAATACATACATTCTGCTGTGAATAGAGGCCGTCATTGTACAGCCGGTGGAGGGGACGACCATCGAGCCAGGGCAGAACTTCCATAAAATCACTGTGACCGCGTCAGGTTGCACTGAGAGGTCGGTTACTGCTTCAGTCCTAGAGGAATACTAGTTTAGGTTGAAAGAAAAATGAAATCGGTGCCCACAAGGGACTGGAGGATTCTCTCAAAAGACTTTACTTCTGGCGAATACTACTGCAAGTACAGAAATAACAAAGGCTCCTGCCATGTCACCAAGAAAGGTGAGTGTGCGGAAGAAACTGGATACAATAGCCTACACGGGGAAGGGTTAGGGGAGGGCCATGTTTTTGATTGGCTGGTAGATGGCATTTAACTCTGTATAGCCTAACTCGAGACAATTTACAACTCTGCAGAATTCTTCGCTCAGTATGCCTGCGCCATTAATTGTAGGCTATATAGCGGGACACGTTTACTTCTCAGCGTGAGAAATGGTCGAAATGCATCTCACGGCAAAAGCGTGAAACGTCAGAGCCCTGTCATCACGGGATCACCCTTGGCAGGATCTCAAATGCAGTTCCACTGTAGGCCTAATGCACCTGTGAGTGTTGGTTGCAATTAAACTGAATGAAAAAAATAGGTAGTCTGAAATACCCTACTAAATTTAGCATGAACCTTCCAAGACTAATCACGCCCCGGTGTCAAAGTTTATCCAATGACAAAGTCATCAGCTGCATTACAGTCACTGCACTATCTATAAGGAATCTGTATGTGTGTGTCACCTACTTGATCATAGGCAGTGCCGGTCCGTCCTATTAGGTGACGTAGGCTGCCGCATAGGGCGGAGGCAATTTCCCAAGTGCATCCGTTTAAAATTAACCCTCCCGCTATCCTTGAGTTTCAAACACACTACCAGCAGAGTGTGCCAACCGCGGCAAGTCATATGTCCGTGTTGTGGGTGATCATTGGGGGGAGGGGGCGCTCGCCCCGGTTTGCCTAGTCTAAACAGTAGAAAAATATTGCATAGCCTACCAAAAATTGATATGTGGGCAACAATAAATTGGAAAGGACAAAACCCCCAATCACTGACAAGTAAATCAAAAGGACCATAAGGCATTAGTGAGCATTTATTGGTCAAGTTGCACATGTTCCAGGTTGTGTGGAGGAAACCTGAAAACACAGAAACAATGATTATGAACACAATGGAAACTAATCTAATGCAAATGACTTGCCTCATATTTAAGCCAGCGCTCACCTCTGGTCTAGTGACTCCAGTACACCAAGAAAGGGTTATGGCCACGATGGGTTTTGAACTCCCCAGGGGTATAGCGCATTTGGGAGAAGACAAATTTTCTTCTGTGGTACTTGGAGCGGACATTTGAGAAGGGGCGTTTCCTCAGGCCTGTGGTTTCTTGAGAGGCCTCAGCACCACTATCTGGATGGTACTCCCTACTGCCGCTGTCAGTTCCAGCGCTCTCGTTGTCGGTGCTTGTGCCGTCAGTGTCCTTACCGCAGCTGGATGGGTCACCGCTCTCAAAGCTCACCGCACCATCGCTCTCGTTGCTGGTGCCACCAGTGTCCTTACCACAGCTGGATGGGTCGCCGCTCTCAAAGCTGACCCCACCGCTCTCAGCGTCCATGTCTGTACCGCACCCGGCTGAGTCACTGCAGCTGACCCCACCGCTGTCGTCAGGGGCCGCGTAGCACCCAGATGGGTGAATGCAGTTGCCCCCACACCCGGTTGCGTCACCGCTGTCACAGTTATCCACTTCAGCATTCAACTCAGTGAGAATGGACTGACCAGCTTGCGGAATTTTGGCACGCTTATGCAACAGGAAGGCATTACCAGAGCTAGATGAGGGTTTCATGTTCTTGTTGGACAGATAAGGTGACTTGCTGTTCCTTGCAAGACCGAAGATGCCATTACCATGCTTCAAGCCCCTTGGGTTAGGCGGTTTCTGAGTGACCATGTTGTTGGTGGGCTTCTCAGTCTGCTTCTGTGGTGCAAGTCGGGGGCTGGATCCAGGGAAGATGTTTCCCATTGAGTTACCAGAGTCACCTGTTGAAAGAGAAACATAAGCAAGTTGAAAGGCAAACTTGAGCTTGACTCAAGTAAAAGGATTCTACTGAAAGTAATGGGTTCTACCCTCCATGAAAATAAGAACCTTGGAGTACAGGAGCACAGACAGCAGCTCCAACCAGCAGACAACCCACTGAAAAAAACCTAAAAAGACAAGTTAGATGAAATCCAACTAACAGACATCAAAGAAACTCATCATGTTATAAACTCACCTTAGACATATTGCAAACGCCACAACCATTTTAGCAACTACAAGGGTATCACAAACTGCAAAACGTATTTTCTCTAAAAAGAACTGGTTCCATATCTGATGCTTGTTTGCTCTCCCCTTTTAAAGAACCCGTCAAACCCTGACAACGTACGCCTCACTAATTAATCGCATCTGTTACTAATCAATGCAGGGCTCTCAAGTTTTATCAACAGTTTGTCATTTTAATACCATACCTGTCGACGTTTGGGAAGTACAAGGTGTTGCGTTAGAGCTTGAGAAATGGTCGAAATGCATAACTCTCATGGAAAATGCGTGAGACCTTAGAGCCCCGCGTATACAAGATGGGGATTGAAGATGGAAAATGAGAGTTCTGTTACACTCGTCCTGTTTTGTAAGCTTTGGACTGAGGAGAGCTTGATTCCTCGGCAGCCTCATGGGCTACAGAAGCATAGCCCAGGCAGCTTATAAAGACAGAGAATGCAGCCGGTGACACAGTCGGGTGAGAGCCTGAGTCTGATGTGCTCAAAGCTGCGAGAAGTAACGTTTCCTTGTCTCAGCCATACAGAAACACCCAACCCCGAGAAGCACGGATTCCAGTGACATGAAACGTAATTGAGACAGTGCCGACGCTGAGTTTCAGCCACACCTGAGTTATTTTCCTATATATTCCTTTAGATTTCTGTTTGACTCATTAAACGCACGTCAGTGCTTTACTTGCTCCCTGCGTCCGACTCCACTGGTCTGCTCGCCTACGAGTCTCAGTGCGCTTGCCACAGTGACACGAACTGTCAGCGTGAAGGTTCTGATTTATTGATTGTCAACCTGACAGTACTGTGTTTCTTTCAGCCACAGGGGAAAGCCTAGTTCCTGTGATGTGGGTTGTAATCAGCTTGGTCCTTTTGATTGTCTGTGTGCTGGCCTTCATGCTTGTTTTCAGACATCGGTGAGTGGTTTGAAAATTGTGTGCATGTCAGAAAAAATCTGTACCAGAAAGGGAAATCTCTAGTAGGGACATTTGAAAGCGAAATCTTTTAAATATATTTACATTTAGTCATTTAGCAGACGCTCTTATCCAGAGCGACTTACAGTAAGTACAGGGACATCCCCCCGAGGCAAGTAGGGTGAAGTGTCTTGCCCAAGGACACAGCGTCAGTTCGCATGACCGGGAATCGAATTGGCAACCTTCGGATTACTAGCCCGATTCCCTCACCGCTCAGCCACCTGACTCCCCTTATATATATATTTATTTTTTAATGTTTGTTCCTATATGCACAACACAAATTTTAGCTCAGGGTTATTGTGTCCCATGCTCTCTCACCTCTCCTATGCAGGGTCCGTTCAACATGTGGAACGAAAGATGGGAGAAACGGTCAAAGGAATGAGGAGGAGGAGGGCAGTACACAAGCAGTGAGAACTGAACCCTCTGCTTCAGTTTATGCTGTAAGTATATAAGTATCTCTTCTGGACATTCAATTGCATCAAGTGAAGCAGAGGGGAAGAACTTAAAGGAAACTCAAATCTAACCAACATCAAAACCACAAGTGTGCTCTGACGAGCCAGTATTCATTTACTCTTACATGCTTTCACCCTTCATGAATGGAAATATTTTTCTTGGCCTATATGATACTGTGTACAGTAAGGTTTAAGATCAATTACACTAACTCTTTACACCTTGCAGATATGTATTTATCCCAGTCAGTGTGAATTACTTTAGTTTATCTTTTATTTTGATACAACTGTCTTGAATGTCTTTGGACACCACCTCAATACAACAAACAGAAGAGGAAACTTGTGTTGGGGGAACCAGCAAAGTTTAATTTATGAGCGGGCGGAAGTTTATACTACAATACTCAATACAAGTAACCCCATTAGGAATTTTGTCCCTTTGGCTAAAGTTGGCAACATGCTACACAGAATCCTCTCCCAAGTTAACGCCAGCAGGTACTGGGTCATTTATGTCTTGCTGTTCTTTTCAATGTCTGTTTCATACATTGACCCTTACATTTGCCCTTGACCTCTTTGCCATTGTCCTCTATCAATTTCCTTCTACAGGTAAAAAAAAAACACAAGGGTGGGGATGAAGAACTAATGAGGCATCAGCTATGTTGCGGTATTTTGCAAATGTGTGCTTTTCTTCATCATCTGCATCTCTCCATCCTCTGTAGCAATGCAAGTAAAAATTGTTAACTTCTGTCCATCTGCTGTTTTAATAAAAGTGTACTCCGTGGTAAAATATACACACCAAAAACGATTTTAGCCAACACAATTTTGAGTTTCTTGGCCTACTCTGTTCGAATAAAACATTTCCTTTTTCTCTTCGCTTCCTTGTTTGTTGATTTTATAATTGTCATGTCCAGGGGCATCTTATTAGCACTTGAGGCCCCTGGGCTTTGGACTTTTTTTCTTTTTTTGAGGCCCCCAGCCAGCTAATTGGATAATCAATTTCTTTTTGCCCCCTAAGGATCTGTCAATATTTGGACTACATAGACAAAGTCGGTGTCAAAAGTTTCGTATTGGTAGCGATTGAGTTGCTTGTATTTATATTTACGTTCCGTTGCACGGTTTAGGCTTAAATTCTGTTTTTGTGGCAAAAAGTGCCTTGTGTCAACGAAGGGAACTCAGTGCCAGCCTACCTCACAACGACAGCACACGTTAGCAACTACGCATAGTGATGGGCATTCCGGCTCTTTTTCGTGAGCCGGCTCGAATGGCTCAGCTCACTAAAAAGAGCCGGCTCTTTTGGCTCCCGAACAGCTCTTTAAAAAATACGTGTTTTAACTATGAATTTGACTATGATAGGTGTGAAAAAAAATTGAATTCAATTATGAAATGAAATTATACTCGACCGTAACCACATATCTTTAAAAATGCATTGATTTGTCATGGCTCTCCAAGTTTTGACTACTCTCTGACTGTGTGTGAGTTGGCTCGGCCCTCCCTCATGCAGGATTGACAGGAACAGAATGTGAGGATGATCGTGTGCGCCTTTAAGCCCAGGGGCGGTTTTAGGCACGGGCGGACCGGGCAGCCGCCCTGGGCGCCATTTTTTCATGTCACGTGGGGGGCGCACGAGCACAAAATGAATAAATAAAAATCTCTGTGCCGCGAAGCGGTTTTCTCTTTTTCTATCATTTCACTGTGTGTGGAATTGGCAAATTGGCGCCCCCTTCAGGCAGCTGCAGGCACCCCTGCTTGCTGAGAAGGTGCCGTGCACAGAAGCTGTGTGGAAAAAGGGGAGGGGGACAGACAGCTCACCTGACTGGGTCTCCCAAATGGAACGGACAAGGGGGGGGGGGGGGGGGCACTGTATAGTGCAATACTCTAAATTAGTGGGCTAAAGTCAGTTGCACCTCGACTTTCTTCCAAATAACGCACATTTCATTCATAATATTAGAAATATAGGCCTAAAGTTCCTGCACATTTTTTTTTTTTTTTTTTGATTGTGTGAAATGGCTAATAAAAATATGTAACACAACGATTGTGGTCACCAAGGTGAATTGGCTTAGTCTTGACTTCTGGTCGTGAGTGACAGTGTTGGGGGGATGGGAAATCTGTTGACTGTTGAGTGCCAAAGAAGATGGACAGGAAAAGGTCAAGTAAGCCATCAGGTGCCCAATTTCGAAAAAAATGAAAAGAAGAAGAGGAGAAACGAGAAAAAGATAAAGGTATGCAAATATGTCTCTGTATGATTATTAAGGTATCCATGTCATGAATGAAGGGCTAATGTTAATTGGTGGGTATAGGCTAACTCTTAGGTTTGTTAGCCTTTTTGCTATGATGCTTGCTATGCAACAACAATATTTCGGTTTTAACTCAACAAACACGAGATAACATTTCACCATAATAGTGTGCTTTGCAACAAAACTGTTACAAGTTCAGTTATTATTTATTTTCATTATTTAGCCAACGGAATTTTCAAATCTGTAGGTAGTTTCAAATGTAGAACCGCCACTGTTTAAGCCTACAAGTATTTTTTTGTTGTTTACATTTACATTTAGTCATTTAGCAGACGCTCTTATCCAGAGCGACTTACAGTAAGTACAGGGACATTCCCCCGAGGCAAGTAGGGTGAAGTGCCTTGCCCAAGGACACAACGTCAGTTGGCTTGACCGGGAATCGAACTGGCAACCTTCGGATTACTAGCCCGATTCCCTCACCGCTCAGCCACCTGACTCCCTGACAAATTCTTTGAATTAGTCAATTATTTTAAATACAATTAAAATTCATTATTTCATAACCATTTCGTTTTCATAGGCTGTATTAATCTATTAAAAATAGAGTCGGCTCTTCAGATATGCGAGGCAGCTCCCGACTTTCACCTTCAAGAGCCGGCTCTTAGAGACGGATCGTTCGCGAACGACCCATCACTGGATACAACGTGCATTGCTGTTGCACAGAAAGTATGTATCGTGCAATGGTGTACTAGCAGCATTATACATTCAAGACTTGCATGTACAGTAAGTAATGTCACATTAAATAATGTATTTAAACTCAAGCTTGTGTGGTGAGTCGCTGTATTCATGCCACAGCCTAAACTTTATGTCAAAAGAAAAGTTTTTAATTTCCGGCGCATTCAAACAATCCCCTCAGTGAAGTTTGGCTAGCAACAGCTCGTAAAAGCTAGGCTAGCTTGCTCGTAGCACAATTCAGCATTTCCACGCGTGGCTCTAGACTGAGACCAAAAAGTCGCGTTTGGGGGCATATTTTCAGTTAGCAGATGGTAGCTACTGTTTGAATCGCATCATTATTATTTTGTATTATGATTAACCCTCTGTGTTCGTTTCTTGTTCACTACTTTTGTGTTTCAGGTCATTATAGCTGACTATAATTCCATAATAATACATATATTATCAACTAATGTTGTGTTACATCTTTTTAGCAACTTAAGTTCTTGCGAACATTACAAGTTTTAAATTTCTGTTTGCCATTTATGGCCTGTACGCCTCATTGACACAAGCGTATGTAACTAGATTTTGAGTGAAAGAAGCATAATATATGGATTATTTTGAATATGTACACTTGGATGTTGGTCCTGTCTATCTCCTTCCAGTTGTCTTTGTAAACACTTCTACCCTCCAAGTTAGTCATGTTTATCACTATGCTTTCAATGGACTATGTCAGGAACAGTTTGAAGCAGGATTTTATGTCATCAACCCGGGAGATGGCATATCTGGTTGGCCCTGGGGTCATCCTGATGACCTTTTCAGTCGACAGTCAACCTCTCCACTCAAGTGGTGATGAAAAACAAACCACAAACTCCCATTCTTGGACAGGAATGTCACAACAACCTCAGCAGGGCCCTCTTCCTCATCACTAGATTGGTTGTCTCTTTGTCTGGATCATAGTCTGTGTGTGTATGTATGTGTGTGCATATGTGTACTCAAACACATGTGCATGTTGGGTCTAGGAGGGTAAATGTGTCCATCTGTTGTATGGCTGTGTGCCTGAACAAAATTGTATAAAAAAATGTTTGTCTTGCCCATTCATTCGAATGACCGGTCATTTTTTTACCGGGAACACCACAGGTGTACAAAAGTTAAATAAAACACCCAAATTTCTATGAAATTCAGATCATTATTTTTTTGGCTGTTTAGACACCCACATTTTGTGGACAAAATCATGGAACCTTATGGCAATCAGAATAAAATTAAGTACATTTTTTCAGGGAGAAAACTTGTAAATCGGTCACTTTTGACCGGAACACAACAGGAGGGTTAAGAGGCCCCTGATTGGTCGAGGCCCAGGTAAGCCTGTGCATTAAGGCGCCACTGGTCATGTCAGTAGAAGGGGGATTTTCCGATCCAAGGGGAAATAAAGCAACACAATCTTTTTTTCTTTTCTTTTTTTTTTCTTTTTTTTTGCATGTTGCCAAAAAAAACCCCACTATGGACAACATCTTCAGGAAGTAGATTGGTAAAAATCAGGAAGTCCATTGCAATTCTTCAGAGAAATCATATCAACACAAACTACATTCTGGGGACTCCAGATCATATCCATTTGACAGCTTGGGATGAAATCCTCCTTTACTCTCACACACACACACACGCACAGTTGGAAACTTGTCACGAGAATAGAGAAATTCAAAAGTCTTTACAAAATGTTAATTTGGGTGGTTGGACTTATGTTGGTTTTCATGTGTTCTGGAAATCAAGCTCAAGGTAAGACGCCTGAATGTTTTTCTAGTGACAACCATGTGTGAAAAGTTTTGAAGGGAGGATTTTTGTTTTCATTTTACAACTAGAACACAGATCTTGTGATTTGTATGACTGGTTACAAGTCTTAATATATACAAAACAACCAACACGGGTACCCATTTAGAGGGAGTGCTTTTATTTAGTTACAGATTAAATAATCCATGTCAATCAATAAAGCCACTCCACTTTACTATAGACCACTCTGAACCAATTTATTCCAAATTGTTTGGAATAAAACGGTATCCTTGTCATGTCAAATCTAGGAGCTATAAGAATGATGGGACACTAGACAATCACAACAAAGGAAGAATGTGTTTTTAAGATTTGAGTTTATGGTTGTGACATTGTCTGCGCTTGTAAATTTCGGACATATGTAAGACACGCATACATACTTGGCTACTGTAAATGCAACCAATGAATCAAGACTATTATTTGTGCAAACAGAGACAGTTGTCATCACCATGAAGAACAGGGTGATGGTGGTTGTGCCACGGCAAGAAATCCAATTTGAATTCACTGCGTCTGTACCAGCCAATGAGAGTTTTGCCCAAGGCTTTTGCTTCGACCCAGAGGAAAAGACAATATTCACCTTTACTTTGCCCACTCAAAGAACCCAAGTGGTCGTACAGCGAGGGAAAAGCATTGCATTTGAGAAGTCTGGACATTACAAATGCCAGTTTAAAGAAAGCAAAGTGTACTTTGTTGTCTTGGTGAAAGGTGAGTTTGAGGAAAGAAATGTGAATGTGAGATTTGGGGTAGAAGCCTTCGACGACGTACTGTACGTGAAGGAAGATGTACAAGAAGGACAGTTACCCATTAATTGAACAGTTATCTTGTCCTGTGAGAAAATCTTGTCGTGGGTATTTACAAGCTGAGTGACAGGAGGTCTTGATGCGAAGGTGAAACCTAAACTTTAAAGGCATAATTCTATCTTCCGTTCGTAAATAAAAGGGTGACAGAAAGGATATGTGTTCATAGTTCTGTTACTATGCATACATTGTTATACACTCTAGGTCAAAAATGTAGTTGTCATCATCATTAGTACTTCACTCCAGTAAATAATGTTAATCACCAGTCTAATAATTATCTATTTCAATCTATTTGATCAATTTCAAGTCTATATCATGGCACATTCAGATATCTTTTAATAGAGAGTACATAGACTTTAATAGAGAGTACATAGACACTCTATAGTTGTTTTAGAGGGTTGGGTGGAGTTAGGGTGGGGGTTGTTTCTATTGATTGGCAGCTTGTGTTGGCGCTGTGTTTTGTCTGCTCCAGAGGAGGCCTACAGGAAGCCTGGACATATCCCTGTGACGGTCATTGTGTTAGCGACTCTCGACTCAGCCCTTCTGATCTTCAGTGTGCTGGGATCCATATACACCTTCAAAGGCCACCGGGTGAGACAGGCTCGGTTTTTAGATCTCTAGTCAGTAGGGACATTTCAAAGCCAAGTCTGCACCATTTCTCAGAATAGTTTTAAAATCCCTTGCAGCATTTGCAGCTCGGTGTTGTGATGTTCCGTGTTCTCTAACCTCTCGTTCACAGTGTCAATTAAACACGAGGAACCAAAGACGACATGCGAGAAATGGTGAAAGGGATAAGGAGCAGGTTCAAGAGGAGAAGAGGAAGAAAAGGGGGGACAGTACACAAGCAGAGAGAGCCGAAACCTCCGCTCCAGTTTATGCTGTAAGTACACAAGTATATCTGCAAGAAAAAGTGACCACAAAGTGGTCCACATTCAATTGCATCAAGAAAAGTACTGTCTGACATATAATAGGAACTTAATCCTTGCAGGGGACTTCTTGTGGCAATGTCCTTGTGCAATATTTCAAGCAAGATGTTTTTCGTGATATGCACGATGTTGGGTTAGCACCTTGAACAAAATAAGGAAGTGTGCTTTGGTGTGTTCAGTTTACCCGTGTATTTTGACTGTTTCATGCTCTTTGTTATCATTGCCTTTATTATAAAAGGTCGTAAATCTATCACACACAAGTTTCCACTTAGAATATATGTTTTTATCCCAAGCAAACTATGTCAGTCAGTGTGAATTATTTAATGCCATGATTTTGTAACATGTGTTTTCCCTGTCTTGAAAAAGGTATTTTGACCAATGTGTCAACACGATAAATGTGCAAGAGGAAACTAGGGGAAGTTTGTCAGGGGAACTAGTGAACACTTCCTTTTTGAGCTGGCTGCAGTTTGGGTGTGTTTTCAGTATAAGTAGCCCCATTAGGAATTTGATCCATGCTACTTAGAATCCTCTCCCCAGTTAACATCGGCAGGTACTGTGTCATGTATGTACCTTCTTGCTGTACTTTCAGAGTTTGGACCCTCAAACAATTTCTGTCTATGAGGAGCTACACCCAGAAGCAGCGAACTCTGACAATCAAGAGAAAAAAGTCAAGAAAAAGTCAAAACAGTTGGACAAATTGGTCAGTGTGAACTTTTTTTCAGTAGATGTTTTACTCGTAAAGAATTTTTGCTTTGGTTGTTAATGTTTGTTACTTACCTCTCTGCAACTGTCCTCAACTACAGGTGGAGAAAAAGGCTCAAGAGGGAATGGACGGAGATGATGAATGTGTCTATGAAAATTTTTAGTTTAATTCATTTTGTAAATACGTGTCCTTCACTTATCAATGCGTTATCTGTATGAAAGAAAATAAATGTATTTGTCAAACGGCAACCTGCTGATTGAATGGTAACTGATAACTGACACTTTTATCTAAAGCAGCACACATCAAACACGTCAAATGTATGAAATTCATCCATATACAATGCAGTGATTGTGACAATTTTAGATTTTTTTTGTTATTTTATGTTCTGACAGCTGAGTTCTAGGTCCTCCCCTTTAAAAAATGTCAACCAATGAAGTGACTGCTAATACTTGCACGAAGTCAGTCGAAACGTGCCCTCCTAAGTGAAAGAGAGGATGGAACAAGGAGGTGAAAGGTTTGAGGTGAAACATTTGTATTCATTGCAACCAATTGTTAGGGCAGAGAAAGTGTGTTTTTCAGATATGAGAGGGGAAGTGGTGTGGCATGTGGTTGATTTGGCCACACATTTATTTAAGGTCTGGTGGTAACTGCTCAGCATTGTGATGGTGTGTGTGCTATTTATGGGCAGTTAGAAACTATGAGCCATGTATTGTTGGCATTTGAGTTTGAAGATGTAGAGAGAACTGTGCTCTGGGCTCAGGGTTGAGGTGTCATGGTGAAACTGGAATTTAAGGGATTTAATGAGTGAAGGGTTTGGTGGTAGGGAGGTATGTAGGGCTATTTTCTCAAGGTGTATATTTATTTATTGTGTAGATTTTTAGGCTTTATTTTGAGATGTGAGTGTCGGCCCTTGGTTTTACCCTCCTAAACAGTAGGTGGCGGTAAAGCACCTCACTGAAATTTGTTGCAATCTGCAATTAAAACCAAAAGACAAAGAAGAAGAAGAAACTTGCTTATTGGCCCTTTTGCTCTTCCTTGTTGGCTTGTTGACGTTTATATTTTGATCATGGCAGCGGAGGGGGATTTTCTGATGAGATATAGAGCAGTGTCTAATAAACTAAAAAAGTAAGGCTTTCATGGCGCTTCTCATATTTTGTATCGTGAACATTAGGAATTAATCGTGCGTAATCGTCTTGATTGCATGTCAAGCTGGCCTAATTTATCTTGATTATATGCGCTAGCTAAGTACTGAACGGGTAGCTAGCTGTCTAGCATTAGCCTAAAACATCATAACATACAGTATACAGTAGCTAGGCAGCAACCGTTAGCTAGCTAGCTAGAGATAATGCTTTAGATAACAAATATGATCAACATGCGGTAATAAACATGATGTGCTACATGACTTTTTTGCTCAAATGCATGATAGTTAAAGTGTATTGGTTTTTGGTGAAAGCTGTAGTCGGCTCACTCACCTTGATAGCTAGCAAGCTATTTGGCTTTGAACCATACTGAAAAATGTTCTCCCCCCTTTCTCCCACTAATTTAAAAAGACGTTTCCTTCGGAAGCCAAATGTAGCAGAAGCAAGCGAGCAGTTTGGTGAGTCGAAGTTACCTTCAAGAATAATGCTCGATTGTCAAGATAAGGGAAGACATTAAAATACATCGAATTATTCTTTGTTCTGTCTAGGTCAGTTGGCTAAAGAGCTAAAGCAACAGGACTGCCTACAGTATGCAGCTTTCTGTAATCTTGCAATGGCTCGGTAAGTAGTCAGCAACAAATTTGCCATGTTGTGTATCCCTTCAAGACATTTTCTTTTATGAGAACAGTTGTATAATTGACTCATTTTAGAACCCAGTCATGAGTGGTTTAAATAGAATGGCTGGCATATAATTTACAAATTTTTGGTAGAGATGATACTGTTGTGTTACACTGATATGCAATATCATGGGTAGCAGATATGGATGGATGACAGAAATGATTGGTTCATACAATTATTATATATATTTTTTTAATTCATTCCAACTCTTTGCATCTTGATCCCATTTGAACCCCACAGGTGTGAGCAGACTCTGTTTAATGCCCCTGGGGAGGCCCTGGCTCTCACGGATGCAGCCCGCCTCTTCCTGTCCTCTGAGCGGGAGAATAGGGCACTCCAAGCCCCAGGCTTCGACGAGCACCTGCAGGCCGCCCTCAACTGCTACAGCTTTGCTATTAAGGTGAGGTTTCCCTATCCTCTTGCGTTTCCTGGTGCCTTTATTTCCCCTTTCCCCTACATTTCTCCAGAGAAAGTAGTTTAATGCTGTGTTTCACAAATTTCTTTCAGGTGTACATCGAGATGAACCAGCCAGTAATGGCTGCTAGCCTGTCTCTGGAACTTGGCAACGCGCTCAAGGTAGGGGAACCAGACTGATCAGAAAGAAAGTACTGGCACGGCCTGTCTTCATCTTTGCCCAGTCTGTGTAGTTGATGAATGCCATATGAACTATTTATTTCTCTCTCTCTCTCTCGTTCTTTTTTTATTTTTTTTATCCATGTCTGTCTCTTTCGGCATCCATCTGTTTGTCTCGTTTTCTGCTATCTCTCTCTCACTCATTCCCTCTCTCTCTCTCTCTCCCCCCTCCCCCCCCCCATACACACACACTGTCCTCTAAAGGAGATGAACAGACCAGGGGAGGCTATAGTTCATTACCAAAGGGCTGCAGAGTTGCAGACACAGACTCCCATAGAGGCTCTGTTGTCTATGGGGGAAATGGCAACCTGCAAGATTCTCACCCGTAAGTGCATCCTAATGTTTATCTCACCAGGAAACACACGGTTATCATACTC
The DNA here is from genome assembly GCF_038355195.1 of Osmerus mordax. NCBI lineage: Eukaryota > Metazoa > Chordata > Actinopteri > Osmeriformes > Osmeridae > Osmerus > Osmerus mordax. The sequence continues at coordinate 7,027,582 of NC_090070.1, read as the reverse complement.
CTGCATCCGTGTGCACGACTGTTTTGTGTGCATGACTTGATGTGCGGACATCAGTCTTTGCGTGTTTCGTAAGCAGTCATAATACAAAGTGTGGGTTTGGTTCATTTGAACCCCGCTTGGCAGGTGACTATGACGGTGCGTTGTCCGTCCTGACGGAGATGCAGCTCATATGTCAGGAGGGGGGACTGCAGCTGCCCGGCACAAACACCCCCGTCGGTAAGGCACCAATGAGCCAGCCCATGTTTCCTCTCAGCCATGAATTGGAATTTCTAAATGGAAACCAATCTAGACACGCGTTCCAGACCGTGAGTTCTTTAGTTCTCAGCTGTAATGTCTTCTCTTGTCACACCACACCCTCTCAGGTGCCTTTCTGGACATTGTGGCTAAGTGTGAGATCTCCAGAGTCTTTTTGCTGATGCTTCTGGAGGTAAGCCCCAAGTAGTACAATGTTGTAGTTATTACTAATATGATTATAGTGAAATGGAAGTTGCATATATTATAATGCATTCATTTAGCGGACGTTTGCTCCAACACAATATACGGGAGGGGTGATTTGAACCTGTGGCCTCTTGATCTGCAGTCAAATACTATCCACTGAGCTATACCTATTTGTGGGTCACTGATAAGTTGTGCTCATTGAGTCCTGTGTTCCTGCAGCCCCCGCCTCAGAAGCTGTTACCAGAGCACGCCCAGACCCTGGAGAGATATGCCTGGGAGTCCTTTGACCCCCACAGTCAGGGTAAAATAACCATTTGTACTAACTAACTTTCAATCAAAACATTTTAAGAGGCAGTCATATCTAGGCCTTTTCCCAAAACTTTTCTATTCAAACTATTTCAACTAAAAAGTTCCACATTAAAATAAATATAAAATAATCTACCTAAATTTATCATTTTTATACAATACCTATAAAAAATGGCAGATTGAAAGTTCTTTAATAGTATTGCTATTATTGTTCTTTAATTTTCATTAAATGTTCCCATCATGTCTTGTTCTCCCCATGTAGTGACCTTCCTACCTGAGAATGTTTTCCTGCTCCTGCAGTCTGTTGTGGTAAGTGGCCTAGCAGTAACCTGGATGGTTGTGTATGGATGAACAAAATAGACTTCTGTCTATCTGGGAATGGATCCATTTCTTTGGACTTAAGGTTACATAAAAACAGCTGTACCGGGTATACAGTTGTTGTCATTCAGACTCCATTATCATCATTATACAGACATGGTGAGTCACCATAAAACTGTGTTGCAGATGGCCTGCCAGGAGAAAGACACAGAATCCCTCAAGTCTCTCCAAACCGAACTATGGTGAGCGTTCAATAATGATCCTTAATTTGCAAATGTTCCTTTTTAAATTTTTTGCTAAAATGTTATTTATTTCCACTCTTCTACGTTCTTGTTCCTCAGGCCACTTCTCTCTGCAGAGCAGAACCACCTTCTCCACCTAGTGGTCCAAGAGAGGATCACTCCCTCTGGGCAGGGAATTTAGGATGGTACAGAACAGTTAGTCACTCAAACACCCCTTTGGAATTGCACATAGTGGGACATTCCTTCCTGCCTTGGTCTGTTCTAGGGCCTCATGTTTTATGGGCGTGTTCCATCCATGACTACAATGTTCTGTAACTTCTTTCTTTGTTACGTTTAGTTTTGGGGCGTAGGCATACGTAATGAATCCGTATTTGATGTATTGCTATGTCTCTCAAAAGTCACTGGATTGCTATTGGTATTCATGTCTGCATTCATGTGCACAAATGTATTTATTTATGAGATGATTTCGATAGAACTGTTATGTTTTCTAGAACTGAACTGTTAAGTGATAATTATTTTGGTTAAGTTTTTATTTTTGGTATGACATGGCTTGAATTCCATTGTAATTACAAAAACCCACAACTGAATATTAATAAACGGTGGTATTACAAACACTTGTTATTCTCTGTACCTGATTACTTAAGTTCACTTGTACAAGTATATGTACTTTAATATGATAGCAGCCAACCAAAACACAGAATCAGACATGGTTAAAAAAAAATCACGTAGGATACAAATGTTAAAACAATGCAAAACAAAACAATGGTTACAATGTACTTCGATGATAATACAAAAATGTATATGATTACAATATACTTCAATTGAAAATAAAAACACTTTCAACAACATAAAAAAGATTATAATACATTTTTCCTGGGAAGGAAAGCTTGTTATTGTCTTATTATCGTTCAAGTAGGGAGTCAGGTGGCAGAGCGGTTAGGGAAGCGGGCTTGTAATCAGAAGGTTGCCAGTTCGATTCCCGGCCATGCCAGATGACGTTGTGTCCTTGGGCAAGGGGGAATGTCCCTGTACTTACTGTAAGTCGCTCTGGATAAGAGCGTCTGCTAAATGACAATGTAAATGTAAGTACTGTTCACAAGATGTTATCAGAAGATGTTTTGTGTGTCCTATAATACAGTATATGTTCACCCTTTACTCTCTTGATTGTGCATGCAATGAAGTAAAATATTAAAAATATTTTTATGTAAAATATAAAAGCACCAAATATTTCACGTCCAACAACACACTTGTTGCAAGCATCATTCATTTCCATTTTCCCCTCCCCCTCTAGATGCATTGCCCCTCCCCCATACCATTATCCCTCAAAATATAAAACTTTTAAAACTGAACCTGTATTTTTTCTGAAGGCTTTGTAGCAATACAAGGTTTTTTATATGCCTTGCCTACACTGCAGATGACTGCTACAACGCATTTAGGGAAAACGTGACATAAACAAATTACTCTTTAAAACTTGCATCCCTTCCTGTCCTCACCTCATCTGTTTTCCTTCTCTTAGGAAAAAATATGTGAGGGCCCTCCCCTCTGGCCACCTCCTCTGATGTTGGGAGAGACGGGCCCAAAGAGAGACGCCAGAGATCCAGGACTAAACTCTTGATTCAACTTTTCTCTCCATGCTTCCCACCCACTTCATCCCCATATCCGATGTAACAACACTCCTTCCTGTGTATCCCCCTCCTTCCCTCCTTCCTTTCCCTCCTTTTCACTCGCTCTTCTTGCGCAGAACCACATAGACTACGCCCAGGAGGAAGGTGAAAACGAAGGAGACCCAGGCCAGGATGAAGGAGTGTCCATACCAGCCAAGGCCCTCCTCCCTCTCCTGATGGTGGAACTGGGCCGTGTAGATGGAGGCGGCGATCATTATACACAGACCTGGAGGTGGGGGAGGAGGACGAAATTGAGGAGGTGATGGGTGGACAATAAGAAGAAGGAGGGACAAAAAGAGAAGGAGGGGGAGAAGGAAGAATAGGAGGTGACACAGTAGGGATGGAGGTGGACACATCTTCGCATCAGAAGGTTAGAATGAGCACATCTTAAAAGCTCTTACAACAAAGTTATACCAATTTCCCAATAAATCATCATAAATGTGCAGGTATTGCAGCTATGAAATATTTTGCTTGGTGCAACACTATTTGGTTGATTAAGGATTCAGTGACTTCAACTGTATTTGTACCAGACAAAAGTCATTGTCAACCACGTTGATACTAGCGAAAAATTATCTGGATTTGCTCAACTAACAACAGTACCTCAATTACAAATAATCTATATAACCTCCAACATACGCATCGGAGGTCTGTCATATCAGCGATATTAAAATATTTCTATTAGTTCATAAATTTAAAAAACTAGTATCGGCCATTTTGTATTGAGGTGCCATTGTAGACTCACACGAGACGAGCTGTAGGACTCCGGAGAAGGTGAACCTCTGGCCCTTGCTCAGGGTGAAAAGCTGGGCGACAAACACAAACAAGGACAGGATGGAGAAGATACAGGCGAGCACAGTGCCGGCCTGCACTGCCTGCAGGTAGTCTGTAGGGGGCGACAGAGAGAACAGGGTTCTATAAGGAGATGGTGGAACAGACCTGTAATTTATAAGACAACTGGGTCCTAAATTTACTTACGCCACAAGCACACCTGTGCATACTACCAATAAAATATATGTCACACAATGACTTGCGTAAATCACAATTTGATTATTGTCCTCCCTTTTATAGGTTTAGTCTAGTCTTAAGTTTAGTCTAATCTTTTTCATTCTAGACTATAGGGTCTTACCGACTCAGTATTACCCTAAACTAATAAGCCGACTAAAAGTAATGACAGATCAGTTATACACTCCTCTATTTCTTTTCATTTCCTCTCTTTCATCAGTTTAGGTTACAGCTACAAACCAAAGAAGCAGCGATGCGTGAACCCATGCCCTGGAGGTACAGTACCTTCAGGGTAGCCTGGCTTCAGGTTGGTGTAGTGCCAGACAGAGCCTGTCTGTTCCCACCGGCCCCAAACATCTGTGGAGACTGTGTTTGTGAACCACCAAGCCTGAGAAAACAGGAGACACTCCGTTCTAATCCATCTGTTGTTTGTTTCCCCTCTCTTTCTGACACGGTGCACAATAGACGACCATTTGTGCACCCAGTTTGGCAAGTTTGGGCCCCTGTTTGGGAACCGACACTTTCATAGAATGTGTAATGGTGTTTGAGGTGTGTGGAGTTATGTAATGTGCCAATCCAATCTCTTATTGTGTATATTAGTATACTTACCTTAATTTACTGACTGTAGGGAACAGAAAGTGGGAGTGTCCTGATCTACTTACATTGTCAATGGTGGCAACCAGGAGAAGGATGATGGTGGTAATATGAAGAAGAATAATTCCACCCAGAACCAACATTGTGACTGACTGCAAAAGACATCAGGAATTAGAGGAAGGATAGACAATGTTTTTGTATTACACAGGCTTATGTAACGGTTTTTCAGACAAGAGGATGTGAGGTAACAGCTGTTGACGCAGCTATCGTAAATGGCCACAGTGCCTTTAAAAAAGAAAGGGCTAAACGGGGAAAGAGCGGGATGGTAGCAAGTCCAAACTCGTCTCGTAAGGCTCTCTAAAATCACAATTTTTTGAATAGCGGCATGCATGGACCATCTGCTACATGACAACTCCCCCTCGCAGTTCCAAACACCGCGGTGGATTCCCCCTGAGCGCAATACTTCAAAAGCCAACTGGGAATTCAAATATGTGTTTTATGTTGGCCTCATATCACCAAATCGGACCGTAGAAGAAACGACACATTTTTGTTCACCAAGATATGCGATGTTTCATTAGGAGCGTCAATCCTAAAACCATTCAGAGATAATAAGAAGTTTATTGAAGACTAAAAATGATGGCTGTTTCAAAAACTTGGAAGTGCAGTTACTAATATAATTATGTAGGCCTAATCATAACATGTAAAAGTGTTCAAGTCGAAACTTCTAGTGAGCAAATGCAACTTTTGCCTCCGTTAGTCAAGACCATTGCTGGGATATAAGAAAAGAGCGCGTAAAAACAACGGAGAATACGCGTTGTCTAAAATATGATAGGCTATTTAGCAATGTTATCTGTTATCTGTTGCAATGTAATTTTCTGTAAATCCGTGCAAAAGAACAAAATGTTTTGACATTACTGGCGCGCGCAAAAGTCTTCCATGTATTTCTTCCTAGCTTCAATTTCACTGTTCTAAGAAAACATATTTTTAATTTTTCGTCCATTATACATTCTAAGACACACTCAAGACTAATGTAAACTGCATTCAACATCAAACAAAGCGATACAAAATGTTAACAGATATTACCTGTAAGACGTTTTACGCACGCGAGATATTTGGAATCTGAAAAACTGTAGACCCACCCAGCGTCGAATTCATGGTCCACACATCACCCTTTCCCCCCTCTCCTCTCCAGCCCCTTCCCTCCCTTTCTCTTCCCAAACCCCACCCACATCCTCAACTTTTCAGAGTAGACAAATGGCCAACGTTTTCCCTGTCAAAACTCTAGTTGGACCACAGAGGATTGATTTCTGAGGGGATTTATTGACTGATCAACGTATAGGCCTACGTCTACGGTATTATATTATTGAAATCATTATATGACAATGCATCCTAATAAGTGCAGCATATTACAGCATCTAAGTGTTCAGTCATATACTGTTTACACCGTATATATGTCTATGGTTACACCCCAAATCTCCACGCCCATTCTCTAATGTAATATCGTTTTATGTGTCTCTCTTTCCTAAATATCGTTTTTTTTTCTGAGATGTTTGCCATATGTCCCAAACATTACAGTAACATAAATTGAACATTTTGATGTATGAGTTTTCTATGTAAAGTATATACAGTATACAAAACACCAAGTTTGGTCTCAAGGATTAATGAACAGAAGGCAAGATATTCTGCAAAACAAATGCGACAAAGTGCGCCAACTTTAAATAATCAACAATTACAGCTGTTGGGGTCACATTCTGTTTGTTTTTGGATTGATGTGAAAAACAATGCCAGTTGTGATCTCAGCTGTTTTTTCTTGTAATGTTTTTCCCTAAGTAGTTTTTTTTTTTAAATGAGCAACGCAAATGCAAAACAAGTTGGGGTGCTGATTGTGTGATTACATGTTACCTACAGAATTACATGTCCCCCTCCTACGGCACAGGACATATAGACACCCATTAAAAACACGTCAAAGTAACAAAACAACAATAATAACAAAATCATCTTTGAGTCATCTCAAGATCATTTATAGGATTCAAAAGGGTCATGACCTCATACCCCATGGACCCAACCGTCCATCGTGAAGATTGTTCACATTCCATAAGGAGGACGTGACCAATTTCCTAGTTAAAAGATGTAATTAAAGCCAAAGTCTCTAATCAACAAAAACACAAGACCTCGAAGAAGTCATGTGTCCTCAACTAAACGTTCATGACCCGATAACAATAGTCTGCCTTCTTTCTAAAACTTGAGTATTTCATGATGGACTTTTAGTCGATCAATTTACGTATATCTAATTAAGCTTCTGTGGGGTGCTGGATCAGACATGGATCCCATTGAAGCTCTGGTTCATATCTTTATAAACCATGGTCTGCAGATTTATCGTTACGTTTTACTCTTAAGTAACTTATCAGTGAAAGCCTCTCCTCAACCACACAATGTAGCATCATCGAGAGTTAAGGTTAGCAGGCCCTTCCAAATGAGAACATCCTTGTTTACTAGAACCATATTCATTTGCATGGGAAAGAACATCTCCTTTATTGTTGTTCTCCTAGCAGATTTCCCAGCATCCTCTCTGCCTCTGTCCCACCTCCCCTCGGATTGTGGCCTCTCTCTGAAGACCACAAGGAGGACGTGGTCTTGAGTTACAACAGATGCTTTGTTCTCCTGGGGGTACGCCATGATGAATAGACACGCTCTGCTTCCTGTTGCCACTCGAAGGACACACCCGCCCAAAACACACGTGTTGGTGTGAAGCTGCACCACAGGCTACATTTCATCTGCATCATCTCACACCAAATGGGTGTGATCAATTATCTCAGGAACCTCATGAATATGTGTGTTTTTGTTGTTGTTTGTCATAGCCATCATGTATTGTTCAGGAACGTTGAGGTAGAACTCTTGGTTCTGTTCACACTGTTTATCAGAGGGAGGACTTTTTCCCTCTGCAGGGGTATTTTCCAAAGGTGAGGGCCTACTGCTATATTTAGGTGCCCTCAAGTGTTGGGCATTTGGGGGTTATTTAGAGACTTTAGGAACTTTGGTGTGGGCCCAGTGGACTGACTCAAAATGCAGTGTATTGTGGGTTTCAACAGTCGGAGCTTTGCTGGTGACTTAAACCCATTTGTAACACTGGTAGGATTGGGAGTTGTTTGTTTTATGATGGGCCATTTGACTGACTAATGCTTCTCACTTCTGCCCTCTCCTCGGTGAAGGCCTGACCTCCTTACTGCTGGTTCTTCACCCAAACCACTTCTGAATCAGTGGTGTCCCATGTTTCTCTCACTACCTGTGAGTTAAAAGAGAAGGTAATAAATTAAACCACAATTGCTACCCTTGGGTTAAGTTTCAGAAGAGCAAAATTGCATTCAATAATTTTGGTCCAGGCAATTCGAACAATAATATCTGTATATTTTATTTCAATTAAGACATTTGTAGTACATTTCAAGACTGTAATATGAAATGGTTTATATAATCTTCTTTCTTTCTTACATTGCACCTACATCCGATCCAAAGGGAAGGTTGTCTCCTGCCCATCTCAAATCCATGACCTGCCAGCACCCAAACACCTAGCCCAACATCCGAGTTAGTAAGTGGATCTCTTGACCCTTGACCTCTGATCCCCCACACACACACACACACTCTCTCACCCTTCTCTCTCACCCTTCTCCTATGGCAGCTGCCACCAGACACCTTGTCTTCTGTGTAGCTGTTAACAACAATACCGAAAGTCACCCGACACTTTGCTACATTGCATGTAGTTGCTTGTCACCCTGAAACCCCAAAGCATGCACATTCCACCACAAAACCCACCCCCCAAAACGTTCTTTCATTTATTCCACAAGCCATTCCTCATAAGCCTTATGAGTGATCGTCTCTTTTTTTGCTGTTCCCTTATAACTAAAATCTCCCCAGAGAATAGTCTTACTTTAGAGTCAATTTAACAGAGGCTAGGGTTATCTATCTATTTCAGGTTGAACACTTAAATTGTCTTGCAGCAAGGGACACGCGCACACGTTGTTAGACGACCGTGCGTTAATAAAAGGCTTCCTGTTGTGTTCTTATTTTGTGACTGTCGGGAATAGACGTTCCCAAGTATGCAATTGGCTTATGTGGTGGGGGCTTCCTTGAGGCCGTTTGGATGAGACACATTGTAATGGTTGATTCCTCCTCCTACCAAATGCAATAAATAGATAAATGGAATTGTGCGAATACTTCGAAATGCAATGGTTTTCGCGTAGGCCAATGATAAATTATGTTTGGAACATCGAGGCGTTTTAGCATTTTATACCATTGTATGTATTCTATACAAACCATAGTATAACCTGCGTAACGCCTGGGACACACTGGCTGCGAAGCGCCCGGACGCGCCGCGCAGCGCCACGATCGGCTACGATCGGCTACGACTGAGCAAAAGCTGTTCACACAAGACGCGCATTTCTCCGCGCCGGTCACCAAGCCTTTCAGCTACTCTGAGCTTTCCTTTACGCTAACATGGTACATAAACATGGCATTGGCTATATCCCAGCATTAATCCTTATCTACGTTGTCCTTGTAAAATTGTTGCTGACATACAACTCCCTGTGCTTTTCAACTTCGAGAATTCATTTGATCGTTCATTTAGAAATCGACTTGGGGGTTCTCTCTCGGTAGGCTATGTCTGCGTGTGTGTTGTGTGCAACGCGTGACAACTCGTTTCTCTCAAACAAACAAAACAACTACGGGCATGCTAGCTTAACGGATCAATCCGTTTATTTTCATTCGTTTTCATCAGGGTAAACACATGTAAAGGACGTTCGTTACCAACATTGTGTAATTATAAAGTCTACAACTTTACAAATGTTCACCGTAGTCTACAATTAATGGAGTAAAATCTTAATAACATGTTTTTTTATTCAAATATATCAACTAATATGGTGTATTTCATCATCCTGCAGCCGATTTCGCAAGCGTCTCGCGAACAAATTCGACCAGCTGCCGAAACGATCGCTGCAGATCGCAGGCGATCGCGGCGCTTCGAAGCCAGTGTGGCCGGTCCCATTTGATAACATGGGCGCCGAAAGAAAAAAGGAGGCGCTTCCAGGCGCGTCGCAGGAGATCGCAGCCGATCGCAGGCAGTGTCCCAGGCGTAAGGTGTCAAAAACAAAACCGTATATGCGTAGCCTGACGAACTGAGACCCACACAGGATCCCGGGTTCGTTTATTAACTGTTACTTTCGCAGAAAGGCCTACCCAAGAAATGATTTAAAACAAAATAATACAAAACAATACGGCAGTGGACTTAGGATACTGACATAGAAAACAAAACTATATAAATATACAGTCATGGAAACACTGGCGTAAGCCGCCACATACGAATCCATAGACATCCATCCAAAAAATTATAATAAACACAAAACATCATCCAGTCAAAAGATGAACAGGTATAATTAAAACCTTTTGACATACATGTTTTAAACCTGTATTACAATATTTACCTAGATGTTTACAGGGTTTACTCCGGCAGTTTCAAAGGTGCTGCTTTCATGCTCGGACAGAAAAGAAAAGAGAGGACGATCAAGATGCACCGCGTTAACACTTGGCTCGTGACACCGCCACCTAGTGGCCGAATAACTCAAAATGTACCTTTCAGGTTTATAATAAAAAAAATAAAAAAAAATATATAAAAAAAAAAAATTATATATATATATATATATATATATATATACACTGTATTTACCCAGAAATAAAAGTGATTGGGGTGTTACAACAAATTCACCACCCAGCTACATATGATTGATTGGTCGACGCTAATTGTCAATTAAATCCCTTCTTGCCAGCTGGTTGGCCTGTTCGCGCCAGCCAGCCAAAGAAACACTTTGGAGATGTCGTGTCAACCGATGAGAAAATTAATTACATTTATATGTATGATAGCTATTGTATCACATTTAAACTTAAGAATATGCAGCTCGCAAACTGACCTCGTTGAGTTTGCCGAGGAAGAAAACGCGACTGACGTTAACGGAGGGAAAGGAAAGAGCCCAAGAGTCAGCACCGAAGATGAAACGGGCAACTTTAGTCGTCGAAACTTCATTCATTGCGGTCCAAGTCTCCCATTTGCAAAAAACAATTGTTCAGAACAAAGTGAACGGTCATCTTTACTCACTGACAGTGCTGTTCCCCTTCGCAGTCTTCCGGCGGAATTTTATAAAACACAAAAAAGACCGGTCGATGTCGAGGAAGGTTATCAGCCTGAGTTTCAAGGTGAACGTTTTGTGTTGGTTTGAATTCTACATCAACATACTTGACCTGTTCCTCTATAATGTTTCCATTTTATCTTACTGTACATAGCCTATGGAGGTTTGGAGGGATATGTTGTCCAAGGAAAGATGTCAGGTTCACCAGATGAACGTCACCTATCTGCATGGCAGGCAATGAGGCCCTCTGTACAGTGCAAGAGCAACTTCATGACCTTGACTGTAACTGGGCGAGGATACATAAACCTGTTGGTGGATAGAGGTCGGTCAGAATAAGGTTTGGAGGGGTACATGCGTGGGTGAGTGTATGAGGGACAAAGGGGTAGTACAAATACATATTTTTTAGAAAGATTTAACAAGCTAGTTGTTGCGGTTCCCATGTGTTGACATGTTGGAATAAACACCATAACCTCTTTTGAGTGAAACCCCTGGGGGGAATGGCTAACCTCATTAATCCTGATTGTTCCAACCACTTTGCAAAATGTTTTGATTATTTGGTTGTAGATTCTGGCTCTTTTCCCTTACTAAAAAGATAACGTAACAAAATGTTTTGAACTGACCAACAGTGTTTTTATTTTATTTTTGATTCCCTCCAGTGGATGCACTCCCCATCTCTCTGTTACAACTCCCTCCACATTGTGGCTACTTGGTGAAGACCACATGCGAGGATCTACAATTGTTGGCGCCATATGAAAGCTGTTACATCACCAAACAGGTACTGCTCTAAATGTTACTCTTCCTAACCCATTCAAAGCTCTTGCCCATTTCACCCTGATACATTTGGGTTACACATTTTCCAAAGTTTCTAGAAAAGCAGTGAGGGATTCACTTTTTAATATGATTGTATTCAGGTCGCTTGAATTACAGGTCTATGAAACTTGTCGCCTTGAAGGACATTCAGTTTCTGGAATGTTCCCTTAAAAAAAATCTGGTATCACTTCCTGTGTCCCTTTTTCTTTTATTTCCACCCTACAATGGTCTACCTTTACCTTCCTACAGAATGGTTGCTATGTCCTGCCCTTGCTGTGGTGGGGGAGCCCAGTGCAGTACTCCTGTCCCTCTCCTCCCCAGCCTGCCTTCCCACGTATTCCCCTCACTGTTCGCTGCGCCGACTTTGGCGTGACGATTCATATACCTGGAGGGAAGAAGGCCATGTCTACTCCAGGGGTCAAAGGTTAGGGAGGCTGATCCCCCTACTTGTACATTTACATTACATTTAGTCATTTAGCAGACGCTCTTATCCAGAGCGACTTACAGTAAGTACAGGGACATTCCCCCGAGGCAAGTAGGGTGAAGTGCCTTGCCCAAGGACACAACATCAGTTGGCATGACCGGGAATCGAACTGGCAACCTTCGGATTACTAGTCCGACTCCCTCACCGCTCAGCCTCCTGACTCCTGACTACATAAATCATGGATGTAAAAAATTACATTCAAAAAAAGAAACGTGTCATCTGCAAAATCGACGGGCACGTAGAGAATGGAAACTAGCTACGTTCTTGTATGACAAGTTTATTTTCTTCCGTTTTCTCTCTCCCCACCTCTGCAGTGAATGGAGTGTGGGATCCCTTGGTGTCAGATGAGTGTGCGCACCATATCGACTTCCAGCCAGAAGACCTCTTCCTCTACTGTCCCTTTACAGCTCCGTGCCTCACCCACCAAGTCAGCAAGGCCATTCATTCATTTTTCTTAACATGGTACATGTAGAATGCCAATTGGCAGTGTTGTGCACGTTCATACCTCTCATGAACTGGTTCAAAGTTCAGTTCATACAAGTAAGGGGCGTCTATGCTTCCACTTGCCATTTTTATGAGACAGAGAGCTGTTGTCTTGGAATACGTTGCTTGTTTGGTCTACGTGCGTGCGATGAATCATAGGTAACGTAGTGCAAAGTCGAGTTAGTTGGTTTAGGTTAGGCTACATAGCGAACATTTTACGGGCACTTAGCAATGACATGGTGCAAGCGATTTAGACAGCAAGGAAAACATTCTGTAACGTTTTAGCTAGACCTCAAATAATGAGTGTTCACCGTTCAAGTTCATTATTTGTCATTAAGTTGCGTTCAGTTCATCGTTCTCATAAAAATGAACGTGTTCAATGAACGTTCATGCACAACACTGCCAATTGGCAGCCTTTTATAGTGATTTAATTTTGTGATTTTAAACACCCCCCCCCCATCTCCCCCCAACCATTTAGAATGGAGCACATCTACATTTGCTGATCGACGGACTGGAATACCTCCTCTCCTGTCCACCTCTCCTTTCAGTGCCACCGCTCTTGCCCTATCCTCCATTTTCCCAGCCCCTCTCTCCAGACCCAGTCACCCCTGGGCCCCTTCCCATCCCTCCTCCCTCCAGCACCTCAGACCCAGGCCGGTTGTTTGCTGAGCACGTCCAGTTACTCCCCTTCCACCACCCTAATATGGGGACCCTCTCACCTTTAAACTTAATTTTCCTTTACCCCCCACCTACCCCTCCTCCAGGTACCCAGAGCGCCCTTCCTGCCACACAGTCCACCAAACCACCACCCACGCTTTTGGACAAACCCCACCATTCTCGAGTCTCCTGCCCTCCCAACTGTATATACCCCTACCATGTGCCAGTCCATTACCCCTTCTACCTATCGCAAGATTCCGATAAGCCCGAACCAGATCTGCCCACCGTCACCACCCCTCTACCACGGGCCACGTTTGCCTACGCTGAACCAATTACCATCAGAGGAGGACCCCAGACCTTTCCCACCCATCATGTGCCCACCACCGTCTCCCCAGTCACCCAGAGACAAGGACCTCAGACCTTCCCCACCTATCATGAGCCCTCCCCAGTCACCCAGAGACAAGGACCCCAGACCTTTCCCACCTACCGTGTCCCCTCCCCAGTCACCCAGAGACAAGGACCCCAGACCTTTCCCACCTACCGTGTCCCCTCCCCAGTCACCCAGAGACAAGGACCCCAGACCTTCCCCACCCATCATGAGCCCTCCCCAGTCACCCAGAGACAAGGACCCCAGACCTTTCCCACCTACCGTGTCCCCTCCCCAGTCACCCAGAGACAAGGACCCCAGACCTTCCCCACCCATCATGAGCCCTCCCCAGTCACCCAGAGACAAGGACCCCAGACCTTTCCCACCTACCGTGTCCCCTCCCCAGTCACCCAGAGACAAGGACCCCAGACCTTTCCCACCTACCGTGTCCCCTCCCCAGTCATCCAGAGACAAGGACCCCAGACCTTCCCCACCTACCGTGTCCCCTCCCCAGTCACCAAGAGACAAGGACCCCAGACCTTTCCCACCTACCGTGTCCCCTCCCCAGTCACCCAGAGACAAGGACCCCAGACCTTTCCCACCTACCGTGTCCCCTCCCCAGTCACCCAGAGACAAGGACCACAGACCTTCCCCACCTACCGTGTCCCCTCCCCAGTCACCCAGAGACAAGGACCACAGACCTTCCCCACCCGTCATGAGCCGTCACCTCCCCTCCCTGTCACAGCTGGACTCTCCGCGTCCCTTCAGTGTCTCCAGGAGCAGGTGATTGCAAAGCTGCCCTACGCCCAGTTGGACTCCCTTGAGGTCAAAGGTCAGTGGGTCTTTGCACGAACCAGGAAAGCAAAGCTTTCACTGAAATGCACCTAAGCACGGTCGATCAGAGATGAAGGGAGGGGAGGAAGGACATGTAGGGGATCTCATCTCCACAGAAGGGAGCCATATTCCTTTCTCCCCTCAGACCGCAGGGAGGAGTGGACACCCATCTCCAGCACCCCAGTGGACTGTGGATACGTGGTCAAGAGGGTGGCAAGTTTTGCCGTCACTCTGGTGTCCCCTCTCCCTGCCTGCCACAGCTATGCTCTGGTAAGATCCCCCCCCCTCCTTTCCACATGAACCTAACAAAGGGGTGCTTGATTTGTATTTGGTGGCATACTGGGTGTGCGAGTGTCTGACCATTTTGTTCTGATTCACTGGGTGCAAGAAATCAATCATTTGAATTAGCTGATTTTTTACCTGTCCTATTTCTCAATGTTTTCTATGAGTTATTGTCATCACATCGGATGTCAGGTGGCTGAGCGGTTAGGGAATCGGGCTAGTAATCTGAGGGTTGCCAGTTCGATTCCCTGGTGTGCCAAATGACGTTGTGTCCTTGGGCAAGGCATTTCACCCTACTTGCCTCGGGGGAATGTCCCTGTACTTACTGTAAGTCGCTCTGGATAAGAGCGTCTGCTAAATGTAAATGTAAAATGTACATCAGTGTTGATGTTAAACCCGACTTCCCCTCCCAGTCCCCTATGACCCTCACCATCTCACTGAGGTACCTCGATGTAAAGCTGAACAAGTACAGGATCCTGGAGCTGCAGTGTCCAAACCCCTCAGCATTGGACACCCACTCTCTTCCAATGCCGGCCACCAGCAGAACTGTCGTGCCCCAGCCCAGCCTCCCCGCTCCCCCCAAATTCAGACTGTTCTGCTCCACTCACCATATGAGAGTGGAGCTCCCCCCTGGGCCCATCTCTGGGATTGTTGTTAAGGGTAAGTGCGCGCGTGTGTGTGTGTGTGTGTGTGTGTGTGTGTGTTTCAGGTGCATATGGTTGCCATCATCCCTGCTTGAGTTGAATTGTAACACGGTCCAGGAAACGTCTGGACAGTATGTTCTTTTACCTGATGAGTTTGGTAAGGTTATGGTGAGGGAAATCCAGATCCCCATGTTCACTTGTACGCACTTATGTGGTTGTGACGAACTGATGGTAACTGTAGACATATCGTAACTGAAGCACTTCAGTACTTCGTAAACTACTCTCATAAAAACAATTTAAAAAAAACGTCGTCTTTTATTGTTTTTGTTTTTTTTACCCGAGTTTGAATTTGATTCAGTTTCCATAACGACCCTACTAAATTCCCACAGATGTCAAAGACAGCAAGATGAGCCTTACGGACGCCCCAAAGCACTGTGGGTATTCAGCGAGCCAGCTGGATGACGGCCGTATCAATCTCTTTCTCCCCTTCAACTCTTGTCATATGACAGTTCAGGTTAGCCTTGATTTTCTAGGTCAATGACATGTAAAGTACTAATGGTTTTAAATGGACCTGACGTGTGTATATATAAATGAGTCTCATGGAGTGAGCATAACTTGTTGCCTTATAAACACTCTCTCCCAAAAGGGTGAAAAACACAGGATTCATGTGGTTTACGTCACCTTGAACGGAAAAAAGAGAGGGGCCTTGCTGTCGTGTCCGGTCTCTGTAACCGTTCCTAGTCAAGGTACACTCCTAAAAATCCATAAACCCTCTATGAATACGGCCGTTTTACATGTCAACGGACACATTTCCAGTTTCCTCTTCCGCCATTTCAAAGGCAAAAGAGGGAGACTTGAGGGGGGGGGGGGGGGTCCGGCTGTGCCGTTGACATTTCCCTCCCCGTGTCTCCTTCCCAACAGAATGCCAGGTTCCCAGCGAGCAGCGGCTCCCCTGTGGCTCTGGAGCCTTGTCCGAGGGCGAGTGCCTCTCCCTGGGCTGCTGCTCCAGCGCCCTCCGCCCCAGCTGCTACTACTCCACGGACAGTGAGTCCATGCCGCATCACTGCCCCGGTGTCAAAAGCCTCGTTTTGGTCTCCATTTTTCTCACACTTTCCCACCCTCGAACTCGTCGGAGGACATGAGGTTTCTAACCCCCTTCCCCCCCCCCCCCCCGTCATTTTCCAGCTTTATTTATCTTGATAGAGACAGGAAAGCAGGGGGAAGGGAGAGGGGAGGATATGCAGGAAATGGCCCAGGCTCCTGCATTAAGGCCTTGTCCTAATGTGGTACGCTACATGTTCTTCCCGGTGGCGCCCCTCCTCGTCGTTTTGCAATTCAGCCCCCCCTCCCCCGCCTGTCTTACCTGTGTTAAGGTCCTAGCGCCCATATGTTTATCTCCCAGAGAGATCCATGACCTTTTGGTACTTTACGTAACTGTCAATACCTTTTTGTGTCAAACTTCCAGAATGCACAGCGGACCGCCACTTTGTGTTCTCTGTACCTGGTTCCTTCACGGACCCCCCTCTGTCTACTGGCCTTCTGGTTGCCGCCGGCGATGACTCCTGCACCCCTAAAAGGGTGTCCCGAGACCACGCTGTGTTCAAGATTCCTCTGGAGGGCTGCGGCACACACCGATACGTGAGTGTGTGTGTGTGTGTCTCACTCGCTGTGTCTGCACACTGAAAATGTTTTTGTGGTTTGACTACCACAGCCATGGGACTATTGCTGTTAGCTAGCTGGTAGCACATCCCAACTGTTTGGAGCTCTCTTGTTGGAGTGTGTGAGACGTGACGCCGGTGGCTGCTGTCTCTCTCACAGGAGGTGGGCAACACTGTCGTCTACCTGCTGGAGGTCATCCACAAGGCCAAGCTGAACCACAACAGCCAAACCAGAGACTCGGCGGTCAGGTCAGACCACAGGCCAGTTATCCACTCATCTCTTGGTTGCAGTCATACAACATTGTAGATTTATAATGATATTGTATGATTTTCTTCATATCCCCCCTCCCCTCCCCCCAGTCAATAACATTTATGTTCCATGTAACTTGTAACCCAATAATTCTACACTGTTGAGAATCTGCTGGATCACTTCCTGTTCTGGTTGTCCTCCTTCGATCTGTCCCCAGGCTGATGGTGGAGTGCAGGTACACACCTGGCTCTGGGAGTGTGGGCCACCTCCTCAAGAGCCACACTCTGGGACCCTCCATCCAGACCGAGGGGGTGTTTGGGGTCCAGCTGCGCATCGCTACAGGTCCACCATTCATGTCCCCCCCCCCTCCAGTTGGACTGATATTGGTTTCTGCTGCTTCATAATGAATAGGATCTGTAGTAGATTAATCCAGTCCAAGTGTTTTGTGAATAATTTGAATCAATCAAATGCAATGGCACTGACATTGGGACTATCCTTTTTACAAAAAGATTAATTGAAGCAAAGAAATTCACGTAATTCCAACAGCGTGACAAAATCTCTCTCTCACACACACACACACACACACACTTTCTCACAAACAGACGCTCAGTACACCAACTACTATCCCCAGTATCACCGGCCCCTGCAGATGCTCCTGGGTAAACCCTTGTACCTGGAGGTGCGCGTGCTGAACCCACCTGACCCCAGTGTGCTGCTCCTGGTGCACTACTGCGTGGCCTATGACCGCTCTGGGCACTCCACCTGGGTACTCCTCTACGATGGGTAGGCCGGGAAACGCAAACACACAAGGGGGGTGGGATGGTAGAGTCAAATGTACTGTTACTGTAATGTACTGTTACTGTAATGTACTGCTGTACATGAAAGATGTTCTTTTGCACTTCTGGTTAGAGCCTAACTGCATTTCATTGGTTTTGTACTCTGCACAATGACACAGTTGAGTCTAATCTGAAAAAGCAGTCCCAATAGGGAGTGCAACTTGTCATTTTAGCATACCACATTCCTCCACAAGCCCCACTGACGGCCCTTTTGTCTTTCGACAGGTGCCTCGTCTCCCAGCAGCCAGTCCCCCGGGACCACACACGCAGGTTCACCATCGACACCTTCCAGTTCCTCTCCAAAAGCAAGGCCTCGGACACTGACGAGGAGGTGAGCAAGGATGCAACTCTGTATTGAGACGCAGCCCTGTTTTTGAACCTTTTGGAGCTAGTTGGAGAAGTGTTAGCAAAGGCCTGCTTGTTGTCTGACCCCCTCCCCCCCACCACCACTCCCTCTGCCCTGCCAGATCTACTTCATGTGTTCGACCCAAGTGTGCTCGCCCGCTGACGGCCCGTGTGTCGAGGGATGCTTCAGCCATTAGCTGTGAGGCCTGCAGTCACATGACGCCGGCATGCACTTCCACCGATCCCACACTTTGAGGTCTTTGCACACACTCCCTTAAGGGGCCATGGGTGGAGAATTTGGACACTGGGAATGTTTTTTCGAAAGCTGTGAAGCAACCATCACACCCATTGTACAGTACACGCTTACGTAAACGCCCACAGATGACTCGCAATGAGTTGAACATGAACAAAGTGAAGTTCTTGTATCCTTTTGGCAAGACCTACAAAATATGGTTTCAGTAATGAGGAACATTTTAATTATTAACCAAGACTAATGCATTTCCTGATTTTCTTTTTTTAGTTCCATTGAGAGACCCCATCATCATTATCATCTGGGGGCAGACCTTCTTGATAGACGTGGCTAAAGTAGCTGAAGCTTGCTTTACAAATAACACAATAAATCCTTGAATTTTTCCAGTTCACTCTTGTATATTTTTCTGCAGATTACTTCACTAGCCACCCACCAATAAAAGACTTAAAAGGAATGGGAGTGAGACTTGTTTAAAATATATACTAAAAAGGGTATTTCTTTTTCTTCAGCCAGAAGCTTGTAATTTTATAGCGGAAAGTGCCACTCCATCCTAAAAGAGGAAAAAGTTTCCATCAGTATGATGCCGCTACTTGCACAAAGTCAAACTCAATGGGAATGGATGCAGTGAGCATTTTTTCATAGAGACCAAGCAAGAAGGGACTTAAAGAGTGTGAAGTGGTAAACATTCTACATTTGTCCGACCACTGGGTGTCATCCAAGCAATAAAAATGCAGGATGATGGTGCCACGCTCTGGTAAGCTCATAAAACAGCGCCAAAGACCTTGACCGGTATAGGTTCAACTATTGTGTAATGAGGTTAATATTGATAACCTCCCCGACGAACAGTCGTTCAACAGGAAATGTTTTAGCACGCCATCCCATCGTTTAAAGCTTTACTGACAGAAAACAAATCTGAAAAGACTTCCAAGCCCTCGTACGTTGTGATGAAGAAAATAAAATCATGCGTCAGTTGCATACAGAACGTTATAGACTTGGAGGTAGGTATGTTTCAACGTGAACATGGCACCCATAGGCCCCTATTGAAATGTGTGTAAGCACTGCGGCACACTGCGTTATTTGATGGCTGCATGGCTGCCAGGCTGCATGTTCAAAGGGTTGAGCGGAAGATACGAGGAGGGCGCACGACGGAGGGAACGGAGGAGGGAAGGGGAATGACTACACGAGCAGAGGGGGGAGGGAAGACAATTTCCTTTCTGTAGCGCACACGCCACAAGAATATACACCGGGATACGGACAAAAAAAACAGGGAAGAGAGGGAAGGAAATACCGCAGCCCCGTTGTCTTTTGTTTTGGGAAATCAACTAAAGCAGAAAAAAGGAATAACATGGAGAGATATCTTGACGAGGATTGACTTTCAATAACCCCTCCTCTCTGGTAAAAGTATCGCAATTAGACTGAGAAAAAGCGGTAGCGAGGACATGTTTAGGGCTTTTTTGGCTTGAGATATCGGTAGGATGTTGTTTTGTCAAATATTTCTTTCTCCGGCGCAATAGTAAGGGGTTAATAGTGACAGCGTAATGTTCATGACATAATATTGTCAAGGAGATATCTAACATCGCTTTGTTTTGTAAATCTAAAGCCTAGGCCTTACAGTGGACATTGTACATGAATAGTAGGCTAAACATATGCCTATAGCCTACTAGATTAAAATTAGCTGCCCACGTATTCGATAGGTATTTTTTATATCCGACCAACCTGTACTGCAGTAAGGAAGCGAGCGTTTGCAAATAAGAGGGTAAAATAATAGGCTACACAATCCGTTTTGTTGCCTACATCGAATTGGATGATCAGATTAATACTGATCATCTTTCAACTCGTATTAGGGTTGCATAGCTTTGATTGCATTACAATTGAAATCCTATTTTATTAAAAGCATTTGATTGTTGGGAGTGTTTCCTGTTGACAAGCCAGATAACAAGGCAGAAAGGTGACCAATATTAGGAGATAAATCCAGATTTAGAAATAGACGGGGAACAGAAGGGAATTTTAAATGTTAATGTCGACCGACGTAGCATCAATCATGCTGCCTGTGTCCCGGGGATTGATGGACCGGGATAGAGAGCTGGACACAATGGCTGGAGTGCATCCCAACTCAAGCGGAGGTCCTGCAGCTGTTCGGGGGATGAAGCGAGGGGATCCGGAGCCCGACGCGCAAACATCGGCAGCACTGTTGGACTCGACCGGGGCAGAATGCAAGCGTCCCCGGATTGACGGAGCTGGAGTAATGGCAGAGGTCGGCCAGGTGAGATCTTAAGCAGTTGTTGGATATAGTTTGGCTGCAAATACGCCCACTAACGTGACTTTCGCGGTCAAACCCACATGAAGTGTAGAACATGCGTCTTAAAATTATGTTTACATGGGCGTATAGGCCTTTGTAGCCAAAATAGACTGCATAATCTGGAAACTACCCTATAACCAAATCATTCTAGCAAACTGGGATGAAAGCCTCTACTAATTATTGGCGAAGTATTTAGTTTTACAATCTATTCACTGGTGTGATTAATTAGCGAGCCGCTTGAAAGACATGATGTGGGTTGAGTCGTAGAGAACTATAGACAACAGCCTACCACGACTTTTCTGGTTGACAGTATAGCGAACAAGACTTCAGACCAAGCGAAAAGTCATACGTGACACAACAAGCCTTTTGTCAATAGGCCACACATACGGAAAACGACTGACTGTTGTCAAGAAATGTGACAACACCCCCATAAAGTAGGGTACAGCGGAAAGGCTTCGGACAAAAAGTTAAACATTGTAGCCGACCAAGAGTTTTGAAGCTGCTACTTTTAGTGCTGTGGCCTAGCCTATTGCTTAAACAATTTGTTCAAATATTGCTCCTTGTCTCTTTTACTACAACAACCATTTGAAAGAACCACGAGTCTATCCACATTGCAATAGAATGCATGTGATAACATGTATCTTAAAAACACCCGACTTAATTCCCAAATGTAAACTTCCCAAGCAATATGTAGCACAGCCTCTTGAATGTTTTATAACATTTAGTTTTAAATGGAAATTGTAGTCAAATGCTTGCCTGTGTGATTTATTTTGGGATGGGTGACTTTAATGTAAATAACGTGTGCCCATTTTACAAGGGGATAATTTACTCTAACATTGCCAACAGTAAAATTGCAACAGCCAAGGCACAGGGGCCTGAAATTCACATTCCTACATCCAGTCATGCTAAGACGGCATATTTCATGTATCCCAAATACTGCAATTGATCTAAACGGTGCACCATTACAACAGTTACACATCTACAGAATCAAATTGCTGGTTTTATCAGAGATTTTTTGCTGCATGTCCGTCTTTTTAATTGGATACATGGGTAGTACAGCTACTTTTTAGAGTGTCATTACATTGCATTATCCAGTCTCGGGCAAGGTTAAGTGATGCATCAGAGTGTAAAAAGCCTATTTCTCCGCCATGGAAAGTAGCTGTAATGGGGGTGAAGTGGCCAGTTTGCCGCCCTCATATTCTGGCCTCCTATTGGTGGGGGCTATGGCACACAGCAACTCCCAACACACACACACACACACACCCCACCCTGACTCCAGAAGAGCTGAAAGACAAGCTTAGGAGAGTAATGCACTTAAAAACAGACAGAACGGAAGTGTGTGTGTGTTTGGGGGGAGGGGGGGGGGGGCGCAGGGGGTATTATGAGAGCAAGGGAGATGCACTGCATGGATCAATAGCCCTCGACTGGCCCTAAAAAAGTATTGAGCATCAGCTGTTTGGGCTGTCCGGTAATGAGAGGCGGAGGGAAGGAATCCTCCCCACCACCCCGAATGTGGGAACAGATTTGCCCTATCACTAGCAGTAAAGAGGCTTTGTTTCGGGCTAACAGGATCACTATGTGTACTGGAGGGGGCATTATAACCACACTGATCCCTGAGATCCTTATCTAAGGGAGAGGATTAATGGAACAAACACACACACACACACACTAGCATAATGCGGCCACTAAAGCTTAGGGCCATATTTTGGCGATCTCACATTTTCCTAATCTTCCAGTTTGTAAACAAAGGCTTGAGATGCCCATTTAGGTTACCAGCACAATGCAACTATACTATGCATATGCACACATACTACATTTGACAGTTTCATATAAAACATTTACTTTTCCAGCAACGAGGGGAAAAAAGAAATGAAGTGACATTATTATTCCCCTATGTGCAGACACTATTCATATTGCAGCAAAAAAAGTAGGTTAAGAGATATTCAACTCACTACGCCAAGAAAATCGCTGGGCTTTCCAAGAAACGACTTTCAGACAGGCACACTGGCCCTTCTTTTGACTTCCACCTCTCCTGGGGACTGTGATTCACGGAAAGTGTTGCGTTATTTGTCACTCTGCTGAAGTTGAAGTATTTAAATGGCTGGCCAGGGTTAATTCTCTCTCTGTCTTGTTCTCTCTCCCTCCCTCCCTCACTCTCCCTCCCTCTCTATTTTTTCCAGTTGGGTGTTGCAATAGAATTCAGCCTATTGCTGACATAATGACAGCATTGATCCTTGACCCATGAGGCCGCTGTAACAGGGTGTGGTGATGGTAATGAGCAATACCATAACACCGTTGCCAGTCCAGCCCATAATAATGATCGCCCACATCGCCATGGTTACAGCCGTCTTTCTCATTAGTCATTGCCTTAACATGATGCCTTAAACCCTAAGTGAACTCATTTTAATCGGGCGGTGGCGTTTAGCTATCGCAGGCATCCCTCTGACCTCAGATGACAAGTGCTCTGAAAAGCCGGGCCATTAAAAAAAAAAAAAAACGTTTGACAGGGCTTCAGAATCACACAGCTCATCCTTAGGTCTCATTCTGAGGGCCTGTCGGATTCAATTTCGTTTAGTACGCCGAGGCGCTCTGCGTTTGTTGAGACTTTGCGTGGGACCCTGGCCCCTCCTAACCTAATAAGGACTCGCCTCGGGGGGGAAAAATGACTGTGCTACAACATTACGGTTGGTAGAGAACCTCGATGTACTTTCATTTCAGTCAGACACCGAAATAGCAGCCCAGCGTCAGCAAGAAAGAAAAATGCACTCCCGGTGTGAGCCGGGTATGTTTGTGTGTTCTATCTGGGCCGCTTTTCACTTTGAAGCCCGTCAGAGCCGTGCCGTGGGGCCTCACGGACCGCCTCTTGGCTGAGGTTTGCTTACTTAGCATTCTGTCTTGGAGACAAGATGGGGGGGGGGGGGGGGTGCAAGTCGGCGTGTCTTCACACTGAGCAGCCCTTTATCTCATCTAGGCAAGTTGGAGAAAGATCTAGTTGGTTCCGAACCGTCCCCCTCACTTTGTGGTTTTGATTTATGTGTAGGGAAACGGCCCCAGAAATGCACAGCCTCCCGAATTGATCCGCGTCCAGCCCTTGCGAGCCGCGAAACAGCCAAGTACAGGTTTACTATGGCCAGCAGCAAGAATGTGAAGTCTATCTAGAGTAAATAAACTGTTGGATCCTTCGGCTGTGTGGGGGACTTAGCACCTAAGTGCTCCGTGTGGATGAGATGGATGGAGGCATCTTGTCAAGTGTTCGACGGCGTCTTCCTTGAAGATGTTTGAGGAACCCTGAAGCAGCAACACAGGAGTTCTTCACCCCCAAAAACGTGGAGCAATTGGTGTCTTTTTCGGAGAAGTGGCGAAAAACACTTTGGAGCAGACACACAAAAACACTCACACACACACACACTGGCACACACACACACACACACTGGCACACTCACACACACACACATACCCCCTGCCAATTTGGTGAGCGTACGTCCCGTGTGTGCAGGGGATTATCGCAATCCTGCAAACTAGTGACGTGAATGAGAAGGTTGTTTGAGGTAACCAAACTCCTGTTAAAGTTTGCATGCGTGCACACACACACACAATAACGCTCATATCGGGCCGTTCTAAAAGCAAGCCTTTTTTCTTAGGGAGGGGGTTTCAGAGAAGGGGAGGGAGAGTAGGGTTCCACTCTACCTCCACCAAGCCCTATCTCATTTCCCCAAACCCCCAGAGTCCCCCACCCTCCCCCCCTCCCCCCCCCCCCCCCACTCCTTCACCATCTGTTGCCTTCAAGTCCTCCCGTTACTTTCTCCTGATTGTTCACTCTGTCTTCCCCCGCAGTTCTCTTCCTCCTCTTTTGGTCTTTCTTAACAGATAGCGCACCGCGCCTGTACGCCTGGAGAAAAATGACCTAAGTCCTATTACTTTTTAGAAGGAAAAAAATGAGATGATGTAGTCTTTTAGTTCATTCCTGTGGGGTTTTTTGGTCCTCGCTGGAAAAAACCTTTCATGGTTTGATGTAGCACCCGTTTTTTTTTTGTTCCACGGTAGAACGACAGCAGAACGCCACACGCACCTCCAACACAGCCAACATGGCTACCTCAGAGCGGTTTTATACTTGACCTCAAAGTTGTATGCGTTCGCCCAAAATCGATTTTGCAGAAGATGTAGACTGACTTCTTCTATTGAGCCTGGCCGTGGTACTGGGCACAGACGCCTGTGGTGATCGCCTATGTCTTGTGCGCGTCACTGCAGGTTAACTTAGACCAACGCCGTTGGCTCCGCGGTGGTATTGTGTGTGTGTTTGTGTGTGGGTTCGTTTGTGTTGAGTGGACACTCCACATGGACAGCTCCCTCTCCGCCATTCCCCCCCACCCAGCTCCTTAAGGAAATGAAGCACATGACTCCGCTCCATGTATGAGTCATTGTCTTTGATTCCCCTCTCTCTCTCCCTCTCTCTCTCCCTCTTTTTTTGGATCCCCTTCACTATTCCTATTCGTCCACCCAGGTTCCTCCCTCCGCTCTCTCTTCTTTCTCCATCTCACGTGTTTTTACAGTTCTCCCTCTTCCAACCATTCCCCCACCCCCCCTCCCCGTCTCAGAAATATGAATTCCAGATGTCATTTTATGGCTTCACCCCCTCCCACTCTGGTCTTTTCGCAGTGTGGTGCCCAATGAAAATAAGTGTCTGGATTTTGCCTCTTTTTTCTGGCACGTTCTTTGCTGTGAGACACAGCATACCTAAGGGTACAGGGGAGTGTACCATCACGGTGAAATAGATGTTTATACTTTATTCATGTTAGTCAGGCTTCTCTAAAAGCTGATATATTATTTATGGGTCGACTCCGACGCCTGTTCCCCTAAGTACATTTTTGGCAGTGAGGTAAGAGTTACACAAACTGCAGTTTTTACTGGAACTACTTTTTAAAACTAGAACTAACATGACAATGTCCCGTCCCCCCCCTTTTCCTGAACCCACCAACTCGCCCCCCCAGGCCACTCTTAGTTTGCCTTCACGAAATATTTTGATGCCGTTTTTTGGGGATTCGACGCTGCCCTCGGGGGGATGGAGAAATGGAAAGTAGACGGGTACTGCGTTAATCAGCAGGGCTCAAGCTGTGATGCGCGCAGAGCAAAGTGTTCCCCCAGGGGACGACGCAGGCGAGGGACATTGGTTCCAGATGAAAAGGAGATGGGTCGACGGGAGCAGGGAGAGAGAGGCTTGTTGTTGCAGTGTTTTTATTTGTGGTAAATGCCTTATTTATTTTAGTATTATATCGAATGTAGCCGAAAGGAGGACGCAGGCAGAGAAATATGCTGCTCACCCTCACCGAACGCATCATAATTGCCGGAAAAGAAGAGCCGTTTTAATGGATTGCATTAGCATAAACGCTGGAACAGAGAGTGATGAATGTGAAATAAATGGAGTTGCAAGAGCATTTTCCTATTTTGGAGAGCAGAGACGTGCAATCTAATTAGTATTGCACCAAAGAGCGAGAGATGAAGCGAGGGGGAGGGATGTGGGGGAGGGGGGAAGCTGGGGTTCCTTTTCTTAAATTATATATTTCTTTAAACACAACAGCAATTAATCCCCGACTGTTCGGTCCATCTCCTCCTTGTCCTACCCTCAATCCTTGCAGCAGTGACCCTGTATAGCGGGTTGTGTGTGTGTGTGTGTGTGTGTGTGTGTGTGTGTGTGGGGAGGGGGTAAAGAAAACAGAGGGGATTGCGTTAGGCTCCGGATACTTAAAGGGCCTTATAGTCAATGACACTTGTGACCCATTTATGAGCTAAGGAGCAGGAGTCAGTCGTTCTCTCTTCTCCCCCTCGTTCTGCCCCTCCTTCCCCCTCTCTCTCTCCCTCTCTCTCTCTCTCCCTCTCTCTCTCTCCATCTCTCCGTCTCTCTGTCTGCTCTAACATGCAGACAATGGGCCCATTGGGGTGAGCTCTCAACAGGACACTGAGTAGTCAGGGAGTAGACATAGTGTGGCACGAGCAGAATTAATTTGATTAGAAACCATCAATGTGACAATTAACTTGAACATCCCATAGAGTGACACAATGGGAGACTGGAGGAGGAGGGGGGGTCAGGGATGGGGGGGGGGGGGTTCGATGATCTGGAAGGAGAGATCGAATGAGAGGCCGGACGACCGAGTAAACGTTCCAGCGATCAAACATGAGCGCAGAAAGGGTAACACAGTAAGCACGCGACAAGCCAGTTGACCCTTTGCTCGCCAAGCAGGAGTCGCTGGGCATGGTTTTAAACATGTCTGTCCTCTCTGTTTCAGAACAACGAACCCTTGGCCCTGGGTTACCATGGATACCCCCCTCACAATCAGGTAAGAATGTCCCCTTTTGAAAATGTATATTTAGTTACCTTGTCCATGGGGCATTTGAAAACCATAAACATGGCACCTTTCACATTTTAAATCCCATTTATATATTTGTAATATATTTAGTTTGATTCCTCCTGTAGTTGGAACACCATTTTTGCAATATCACAGACACTCTCTCACTAGCCTGGGTGCAGAAAATCCCTTTCAATGTAGAGGATCTACTGGAATGATTGGTCTAGGACCAAATGCATTTGATTACCAGCAAACTGCGGTCTGAAGACAAGAGTCTTCACTTTTGCGTCCCTCCAAACCGCAAAGTAGGGAAGTAGATTATAATTTCTCCTCTCTCCTCAAAGGAGTCCTATATTTAGATTTCTATTTGCTGTTCGTCATGATGTTCTATGAGAAAGAAAGGGCTAGATTCTCACAACAAGTCTTAACCCTTGTGCTGCCTTCGGGTCACATGACCCAAAGGTTCATAACGAACCACCGTTGTGTTTACCCAATTTTACCCAATACAAAAACAAATAAAAATTATTTTCTTTTAACCATTGCAATGTGGGGGGTCTGAGACAGCCCGACAGTTAAAAGAAAATGCTTCACTTTGTTTTTGTAGGAGGTAAATTTGTCGCAATACGACGGTGGGTCACAATGACTGATGGGTCAGAATGACCCAAAGATAACACAAGGGTTAATTCATGTGTTTAATAAATCCTTCTAGTGTTGGTTACACAAGCTGCGGTTGGCTTCAGTAGCGTGTGTTTAACGACATTGCTTACATGTAAACACATGCAGCCTCGCATATCTTTAGCCTTGAGAGTGTGTGTGTGTGTGTGCGCGCGCATGCAGCTTGTATTAAAATATAGATATGAAGATTCTGCTGCATAATCGAGCCAGTCTTTTTTTCGGTGGAGCCTACCATATGTCGACGGCGCGTATGTGTGTGTGTACCAGCGCCTGCTTGTGTTATTAGGCGGTTTAGTCTGTGTTTAATCCACAGATCATCCCCCATTCATTCACTCATCTTCCTCCGCTCTCTCTCCGTAATCCCGTCATCCCTCGCTTTCCATGGATCTGGCTGACCTCCCCTGGCCATCTCTCTCTGTCCCTTGTCGTTTATCTGCCATGGCTTTCTGGCAACTGATCGGTCGAGTTACTTTGTCTGCTCTATCCATTCGTTTTTTGTTGTTGTACTTGTCCCCTTAGTGGAATAAGACCACAGTTACAGCGGGGGTTCGTATTCCTAATCCAGCGTTATGACCCTAACTAGACATCGATGGGACCAAAACGCGGCCTTTGGGGGAAATACTGCTTTTAAAGCGAAATCGCAGCCGCTTCTGTCTGAGGGTTCTCAGACACGGACGTTTGAAGCCATTCGTACGTACGCCGGAATATTCCTCCCGAGGATGGATTACACCCTCGCGTCCGTCCCTGCCCAACGAGCCGTCGGAGGGGGGTGGGGATTTCGCACGCCACCTAGTGCCGTGGGGGAGGAAGAGGAAGGAGAGAAGGGTTTGAGGCCGTCGGGGTGTGTGTGCAGGGTAAACTCCGTGAACCGTCTCACGGTGAATACCGCCGCCGCCGCCATCACCGTCCTTGTATGAAGGCGCGAAGCTGTTGGCGTGCGAGCGACTTGATCAAAGAGTTTCAGTAGGGAGAGTCTAGATAGCCTGGAGAGAGAGAGGGAAGGAGGATGGTTGGGTGGGTGGGAGGGAGAGAGAGAGAGAGAGAGAGGGATGGGGAGAGGTAGAAGAGTGAGATAGGGTGGATGGGAGGGAGAGAAAGACAAAGAGAGAGAGGGTGGGTGGGAGGAGGGGGGTGGGTTTACTGTAGAGAAGACGAAAAGCGTCTGTTAGTATCCCAGTGGTGCCAGCAGCCCCAGTTAACTCACCTACATGGAGAAAGAGAACGGGGAGGGAGAGGGGGTGGGGAGGGAGAGGGAGGTACTGCGACATGGGAGGGGAAAGTTTGCAGGTGTGAGGGAGGGAAGGAGTGAGGGGGGAGGGGTACGGCAGGCTATCTGGGTGAGAGAGGAGTGGAGGAGAAGAGACCAGGGAAGAGACACGGAGCGAGAGAGCGCGTGTGCGTGAGAAAGAGAGAGAGAGAGAGAGAGAGAGAGAGAGAGAGAGAGAAAGGGAGAGAGAGAGAGATGAGCAGGCAAGGGCACAGCCGCGAAACAGAAGGCTGGGGGTAGAGGCAAAGAAAGGAACACGAGCGAGCTAGAGAGAGAGAGATAGAGAGAAAAAAAGGAGCAGGCAAGCAATAGAGTGACAGGGACAGAGGCCAGCGGAGGAGGAGGAGGAGGAGGAGGAGGAGGGGAGGACTGGCAGGGTCCACCTCGCGAGCGAGGGGAAGAGAGAGAGAGAGAGAGAGGGAGATTTTGAATCTGCCAGACAGAACAGAGGCAGGAGACGAGCGAGGTGACACGGGCTCCGATCGAGAGAGACCGAGCGACCGAGCAAGAGAGAAGGAGGAGGAGGAAAGGCGAGGAGAAAAAGAGCGAGCGAGAGAGAGAGAGAGAGACGACAATTCTCCACAGTTCTCGTGCGGAATATGATGATGGGACTGTACTACCCTTCCGTGTTGCCGGTGAGTTTCCTCCATCCCTCTCTTTTCACCCCTGACGCAACGCCGGATTGAATCGAGCCACTTTGTCACAGAGCTAATGTTTACCTAGCGTTTCCTTGGCGCGACATGTCATGTCAGCCCTCGTTTCCAATTTACCACGACAATAAGGAGCACAGCGTGACCCC